>NC_091129.1:70288911-70591411 GCF_040183065.1 Periplaneta americana | reverse complement strand
GAGTATAGATGTTACATTCTGAAAATCCGCCATACTGTTGTGTTGCTCATATCGAGACATTTTAACGTGGAAGAAGTGTTTTTAAACTAATAATTTATTTCGGAAGACAGAATTTTATGAAATGCAAGATATGTAAGCAAGGGAATCTAGTCATGATCCATATTTGGTTGTCTCAAATAAACGGAGTTATCCAAATCTAAGCAGTAGATATAAATGAACTAAATACTATTATAGTCACAATCATGCCATGATATGAAAGAAAAATTTCACAACCTCGAGCGGGAATCGAACCTGCTACTTCTGGTCACATCAACGGACGTATATACGTCACCCAACATCGTAAGATGAAGATTACATAAGCAGTAGATATAAAATTCTAATTTATAATGGTTGCCTTCTTTAGGTCCCTGCAGGATGTAGTACAGTTGACTTGCATACAGATACCATAATTCTGAAATATTACAGAACTCTCAGGAGGACGTGAAAAGGGACTTTATTGGAAGTAAGAGTTGTGTTAAGCTGAATCAGATGACACTGAATTGTGAAACATGATAGTTACAGGAATGTGGTCCTACGGACTTCAACAATCATCCCTATGATAAGAGTGATAAACACAATAAGTCTCGATCTATAATGTAAGAATTTAGGTCCCTCCTCTGTGGGGAGGAAAAAATATGCAGCAGCCTTTGAAGATATACCGCACTAAATCTCAATTTTATATTTTGTTTCCTTTGTTCACCAGAGGCATCTTGATGCTCATGTGACGTCGCGCAGATACATATAAGTCTCAATTGAGATGATGGCTCATAGAGTTATCAGTTTACAAAGCAGAAAACTTGATGGAATGGATAACAGATAGCTGATAATTTATCCATGAGTCAGTGTTTTTCTTTCGTGCTGTAGATTTACTTTCCTTCTAAAAGAAGCTGCACTAAAGATTTTTATGCCTCCTAACAATCCAATGCCCAAGGCCGCATTTAAACTCGTAATACTCGCGTTCAGAAAAAGCACGGTAACCACTACACCGCCAAAGCGACTTTTCTTATTCAGCTTCTTTCGCATTATTTACAAACAGTTACTTACCCAGACAACGAGTCCCACTATGATGGGGCTTGTAACCTTTGTTACAGATGCAGCGATATGATCCCAGAGTATTTATACATCTTCCATTTCTGCACAGATCTGGTATTGTGTTGCACTCGTCAATATCTAAATAAAAATAATAAATAAAATAAAAAATAATAAATAAAGAGATAAACTAATTCATAAACAATTCATGGAAAAGAATTTCTACAGACTACAACAAATATTACATAAACATTTCAGAAACAAATTTTTAAAGTTCTGAGTTGTGCTTAATGAAAAGTAAAGTGAGTTTTTGTGCAATTGATTAAACAGAAAACATTAAAGAATAATATGTGGAATATTCTTCTTTCCTGGGGTCACTCGTCTTCATCAATATACAAAAATAACAACAAATTATTAATACTTAACTCACCATGGCCATCTACCGAGTAACCTGATTCCAGGCAAAGATCCTGGTAGTCATCTGACGTAGGAGTGGGACAGATTTCACAGTGAGGTCCCCATGCAGCCCCCATAGTGCAACAGCAATCTGCCCTTGTGACAGACATCAGGCCGTCTGTGTGACTGGTGCACCGGCCCCCAACCAACTGCCGGAAGCAGAATCCAACTCTACGGTCTGGAACATAGAACAAAGATTATGACAAAATGAAATTTGACCTTCAGTTTACAGATTAAATTTTACGTTTAGTTTACAGACCAGAGGTTTAATACAGCTCAGCAAGCTTTGGTATCACAAAAACCATCTTTATTAATTCCCATTAACATGATACAGAGAAACAAAACTGTGTCATTTGTGATAAAAATTTCTCTTTCTAAGTTTTCCATTAATTTATTTACATTCAGTTAGTATTGAAGAGCCTGATTGAAAAGAGGATAAATGTAGAGCTTGAAAGGTATCAAAGTAATGACCTTAAAAAATCGTTTATTTTTGTTGTGAAGATTTTGAGTTTTAGGCCATACCGTATGTTGCGAAGCAGTGTCTTCATTTACAGATTTGTCATATTTATCTCTACGATACTGCAATAGACTTTATGATTGATATTTTGATAAGTGGCGCCTAAACAGATTAAACAAAATAAATAATATTTAGGGCAGGCATACCTGATAAATGATTCAGAAAATGTTTTGGTGAGGAAAGAGTTCAATGGAATTACACACTTTTCCATCAATCTCCTCAACACTTTATGTTAAAACACCAACAAGAGCCGAGGATGTATTAAAAGTAAAAGTCAGAAGGGAAGATATCCAGACGAGATTCAAAATCATTTTATTGGACTAAACACTTGAGGTCATCACTAAGTAACAGTAAATTTATTTTAATTTCGGTATGCAATAGCGATATTGATATCAATAGTATTACAGTAATATACTACAGATTTGCATAATTTTAGTTCAAATTTGTTAAAAATTAGGTATAATACTAATCTGGTCTTTTTTTGATATACAGTAGAGCATCAATTATCTGAATACTAATCAACTGAATCATCGGTTAACCAAAAGCGTTCCAGTCGCCAAATTCAAATTTGCGCGCTCGCCATGTAGAAGTTTCTTTAGTGCTGTTTGCGAGATTTGGCTGCAAAAAAACGAGTGTCAGCTCTGAAGGAAAGAAAATTTTGGACTTCTTTTCCTAAACTGTATTTCCTACTTTAATGGCCATTTCGAACTTGTCAAACTAGGTTAGTCAGTTCTCTGTTTTATTTGTAAGATGTGTGATACAAAATATACATGTACAGTTTTGTGTTTAATAACAGTGTTTTTTTATTTCATACTGCTCCTATGACACCGGTACAATTTGTTATCGGTTATCAGAATACCCCCCATCCCCAATTGTTTCGGATAATCGATGCTCTACTGTGTATCTCTTTCTAAAATTAAACCTTAAAAATATCCTTCACTGAAGTTCATGCAGAAGCAATATTAATAACAGTGAACAAAAACCGACACATCAAGTTACAAAATCATTACCACATTTGAATAAAACCACTTGTTTACCTCTTTGGCATCGAAGTTGGTACGGTACACTGCTTGTACGGAACTTTCTGTCATATATAAATGAAGTCCGTGCACTGCACCACTGAGCACGACATGTCCTCAATTAATCCGCTCCCATGAAAATACGTGTATATATAATTGAGAAATGCTGACATATCTTTATGCATGAAAGTCTGAAGATTCTATGATTACATTTGTTTTACATTTCACATACTTATTTCATTTTATTTGCAACTGGATTTTTTAAATAAATTATTTTCCTAGATAATAGGATTTGTAATACTTGTAACTTTTCTTCAAGTTTAGGGATTCATTTTATAATAATGAGTGAAGAATGGTTCTCCTTAGAGACAATATTCTCGCTCTGTGTAGGCTATGTATATATGTAACCGCTTTGAATTTCTGCATGAATTACTTCAATGAATTGAATAAATTCGTATTTCTAAGGTGTAATCCTTCAGATCTGTCATCATATCACCATGAAATCTGACAGAGAGATGGTTATACCCAGTGGCGGCTCGTGGGCATTGAATTCAGGGGGGCTGCATACAAAAAAAAATGCAACTTACATTATTTAAAGATTAGTTCCATGCGCCTTGTCTTGTAGGTTGCAAACTTTAGAATCATCTTCTTATTAAAATCCGATATGTCGTTTAACATAGTTTTTACAATGGAAAACATAGCTAATGCGGTCAGTCTCTCTTCCCTCATCGTATTTCTGAGATAGGATTTTATTCTCTTCACACATGAAAAGCAACGTTCTGGTTCGGAAGCTGTCATTGGTATGGTGATGGTGATAGCTATGCGTAGTAGTGCCACAACTTCTGAAAATGAGGCCTGCAAGTTCTCAGATAGAAGAAACTGCAAGAGTTTGACTGCGTCACTGATATTTCTGAATTCTTGTCTCTGATACAACACAGTGAGTTCCGTTTTTAGTTTGTCTTTATCGAACATTGGAAAAAGCTTCACACATACCTTCAGGTCATTTTCAGGAAATGAGCTTTTATAGCATTCAAATTTTTCTTGACACAGAATAGAAGATAATATCAGATGACCTACGAACTGGAATCGGGTGTTAGCTTGTGTGATAATGAGGTCACACACTTCTTTGGCTGCCGCAACCCTTGTCTGAATCCCTTCGATCTTACGATGCTGTTTAGGGTTTTCATTTTAACAGATCTCGCTGCTCAACTGTGCACTGTTCCATATTGTCTGTATGGTATTAACAAAGCTTGATATGCAGAGTCGGGCTCGGTAGCATAGTCGGTTGCGAGTTCGATCCCGGCCCAGGTCGATGACATTTAAGTGTGTTTAAATGAGACGGACTCATGTCAGTAGATTTACTGGCATTTAAAAGAATCCTGCGGGACAAAATTGTGGCACACTGGCGACGCTGATATAACCCCTGCAGTTGCGAAGTCGTGAAATAAACCATAACTTAATTTTTTATGCAGATTTGAGCCCTAGAAATATCTAACTGGCTATGTTGTAGTTGGTTGTATAATATATCTACATGATACATCAATAAATGAAAAAAAACTGAGCCAGAAATTGAATTCAGGATCTTCAAGAGTACGCACCAGGGCGCTTGCCTCATTTATTGTGATGTTGTTAGATGTTTCAGATTTCATTATGGTTTGAAAACATTCTAGCAATGGCTCCTTCTTCTCACGAACAACATTTACTGTCCTTATTTTAAAACTCCATCTTGTTGCCCCAGCTGATGGAATTGTCTTTGCAACACATTAATCTAATACAGACTGTGTGGAGATCGAGAGAAGAAAGCAGGGATACTGGATAAATCAGCAAAAAAATATGCGGGCTTTGTAGGCTATTTTGTTTAGCGGCTCTTTCGATTATGAGATTCAACTGATGGGCACTTAATTTCACATTTCTCCTGAATTGTTAAGGTACTGAACTGAATAGACTGTAAATATTGTACAGAATTAAACCCTGTTGCACTTGTTATACTCACAACATTGAAGAAAATGCATTTAAAACTGCGCGCTACTGACAAACTGCTGCAAATTTTGCAGCGCCTGGAAACTCTGGTTCCATGGCAAGGGACAACAAGGGAAGGGGTAAAACTACGCGCAAAGCATCCGAGACGAGACTGGCAGCTCCAGGGGAGGAAGTGGCTTCACCAATCTGTCCTTGTCTCTCGTTTCGCTCTGGCAGCACCAGGGGAGGAAGTGACTTCACTAACGATTGCCTGCATGTCAATGAGAGCGAAATTTTTAAATAATTCGAGCAGCTAAATGAGAATGTATAATAAATGTATTTCACAACATAAAACGAGACAAGAGCCACAAATGTCTGGGGGTGCTGCAGCTCCGCAGCCCCCCTTCGAAAGCCGCCCCTGGTTATACCACAGTATAAGTATTAATACCTACACTGTGGTTATACCAAGAACAGAAAAACCACTGAATGTAGAAGAAAGTTATACTTTTTTTGCTAATGCCGCACATATTGACGTGTATCCATTTGTTCTTCTACCTACTTTTTCGCGATTATGATGAAGAATCCTGTTCTGAGGTTGGGGCACCCATATTAGCCCCATATAGTAGGATGACATGAGTATGTAAAAAGGCAGGATGGCTGAAGATGAAGGTGAAATGAGTCCAAGGTCCAGCGCCGAAAGTGATCCAGCACTTACTCTTAATGGGTTGGGGGAAAACCCCGGAAAAACCTCAAACAGGCAACTTATCCTAACCAAGATTCGATCCCGGGCCCGCTAGTTTCACAGTCAGACAGACTGACCACTATGCTAAAGCATAGAATATTCTAATTTTATAGAAGACATCATTTGTGTAATCCTCAGAATGTATTAGTAAGTTTATCTTTTATTAGGTACACATTAACTGATTTCATCTAAGTATGCCTTGTGAATAATAGTTCAAGAAAAGAAACTATAAATGGCAATATCATAACTGAATTGTTTCGAAATGCGTAAAATATATAATGAGAAAGTATGTGTGCCACTCAGTGATCCTGCCCTGCTACTATTCTGTCGTGCTTCATCCCTCCCCTCATGTAGAAACTACTAGCTTATCTCCATTTTCGGCTTTCCTCTTCAAGATTCTCTGATGTTTTCCTTCATATGGAATGACAAAAATCTAAGTGAGACAAGTGGACAACAGGTTTGGAATTCACATAAGACACTTCCTTCCAGCCCCAATTTCCCTTGCATGGACGCGTTTTCACGTACCTTTTAAATATTTCCCTCTCGTTTCGACGTCAATTAATTATTTCGTTCATTCATTCATCAATTAATTATTTCATTAATTTATTCATTCGTCCATCCATTCATTCATTTTCATGGCACTCTTTTTTTCTTTTCGTGTCTATGTACGCAAATGGGAAATGAATTTTATGCCAGTAAGCACTAATTTATTTTTATTTTTCAATGGCGAATACTTCACTCTGCATCACTTGCCCAAGCACACCCCTTTAGCAGTGATGTGCTGAAGCTACAGTTCTTTTTGCTCTGCTTTAATATTGCCCTCAGTGCACTATCAAGGCCGAACTACAGACTGATTATTTAGTCCTGACAGTTCAGCGACGCGAAAGAGGGGAAGTAATAGGAGGAGTGGGGAGAGTTATGGAGTAGAGATAAGGGCGAGCGGTCGGTAAAGGAATGCAGTACAGGTTAATCGTACTGGAAACATACCGCTCTACCGCATGCATGCCATCAAATCACTTCGAAGCCAAGCGAGTGAATAACAACACCCCTTGGTGTAACTAAATGGACTCGCCTGACCCAGGCGCAGATCGCCGGCAACTGTCAGGACTAAATAATCGTACTGTACATAGTACCATGAGATGATGATGATTAATAAAGCAATGTTGAGTTCCATAGGGAAAACGGGAGTATCCCGAAAAAATCTACCACCAAGCATCATTTTTGAGCACCATAAATTCCACTTAGAACTACTGGAATTCGAATAACAATAACAACAACAACAACAATAGCAATAACTGTAGGCATAATAATAATAATAATAATAATAATAATAATAATAATAATAATAATAATAATTCTACTGTCGAAAATTTCAAAGGTATGGAGCACAAGGGAGAGGGTTGTTCAACAAAACATCCCAAATTAAAAATGCTGGCACCGTCACTAGAAGTGTAACAGTTAATGAATGATCTTATGTTTAGCAAAAGCAAATATGTTGTAATGTTGGTAAATGAGGTAAGTTAAACAGAAAATGGTAATCCTCTGCCAAAGCACAAGCACTGCACCTGCAATTACAGCCATGCCACTAGCTGATGATGATGATGAATAAACGGCTTCATGCTTTGCCTGTCTTAACCTCTAAAACCACAATATTGCATTCACAACCATTCACAAGTTTAGTCTGAGTATCTTCATTATTTTTTGAAAATCAGATTTTCATCGAAGTGTTCCAGTCATACCTATGCACTGCTTGCGGTCGTGGCTGGGTTCAAAGCCTTCATAGCAATCACAGCGATAACTTCCCTGGAGATTGACACATTTACCGTTCCGACAGATATTCGGATTGGTAACGCATTCATTGATATCACGGCAGTCGTCTGTGAGGCCAACTTGTTGGTACCCATCAGGACAGATACACATAAATGTTCCAATCAGGTTCTTGCACATATATTTGCAGTTGTTGGCCGGTGTAACACATTCGTCCACATCTGTAGTAAAAAGAATACAATGAGGCATATACATTGATATATTATATACTCTTTACATAAATATAACCTTATGAAAAATTAAATACATTTATATATGGTATATTTAGAGACAAGTTAAACACTTCAAAATTCGTAGGCCTATATTAACACTTCAAATCTTTGATTTTGTTTTAATGCCGTACTATCTTTCGAAAGGTTTTCTATGGCCAAATGAGATAAATAGTTATGTACGATATAAGTGTTAAAAATAGGATTTTATTTTGTTGGTACAGATTTTTGTGAAACGAGGCTATGGGCCAAGTGTCATGTGTAATTGTGTATCATAGCGTACACTATTTTTAGACAGGTATGCGTCTGTACTGAGAGACAATTCCTCCTACTTGTCCACAGCTGTATTGCCTCTCATTGTAATAGTGAAAATTTATCGCATTTAAAGCAAGCGGTAATATAACTCAGTGATGGAACATTCGATTGCTGATCGAGGAGTCCCAAGTTCAAAACCAGGTGATCCTTTTTATATTGCAGGTGATCTCTAATTTTTTATAATCCCATTTAATTCTTAATTGTTTCATATAGCTACCAACAACATAGTAATTGAAGCAATTTATTTAATTTGTGTACATTTCTTAACCAAAACAGTCATTTTTAAATGTAGGCCTGGCATTGTTTGAATTGCATTATTAATCAGTTGCAGTTGCTAGAGTGTGACATCTGGTGGAACAAAATAATCTAATCTAAGTCAATGTTAAAAATATTTTTCACACTAGTGTTAAAAGTACTTTAAGGATGACTGTCTAAAAGAATAATTGTAAACTTTCCTCCGTAATCTTTTGTTCATAATTATATTAAGGTGTGAAATAATAGAAAAAGATATGACCCCCAAAGAACTGTTTCTTAAAAAATTAACTGTTACATATTTATAATAATATTTTGTCATAGTAATACGGACTACGAAATCCAATGTCTTCAAGACTTTTAGAAATCACATTAAAAGAAATAATTAAATAGTTGTAATTCCTTCCGAATTAAATAGTAATTAACAGCTTTATTTTTCCATCCAGAGAAAGCATACCCGGGTTCAGACAGTAGCACGGTATTCATTAGGTAGGCTGAGAAATTACAAATCTTGTTTATAGAGAATTGTAATATCGCTAACACAGAAATGATATTAAGTGAAAGAAAAATTATTAGAAATCAATGACCAACAAACAAAAAAAGTAACACAGAAAAAATCAAATAGAGAGGAAAGGAAAATGCTTGAACTAAGAACAGATATAATTTCAACACAAAGAATAATAATAATTATGACATTAAATGAGAAAAATAGCTTATAATATTAAATGAGAAAAATAGCTTACAATTTCTTGGTGTTGAAATGGAGATGAGAAATTTTATTCTTAATTTATAAAATAATTAAAGAAGCATAAACATCGAAAAGTTATAAGAAGCTACCTTATCCGACCTATGCCGACAATTATACAACACAGTATTTTAATGTAAGAGAAATGACTTTACGAACCTTGACAATGTCTGCCATCAGGTGCCAGTGCATATCCATATGGACAAATGCAACGGAAGGACCCAGGAACATTGTGACATCGGAATGCGCACTGATTGCCCATTTCCTGGCATTCATTAACATCTTCGCATATCTACAAAAACATGAAAGCTTATGCAGTACTATAAACAGGTAGAAGAGTCATAATTATAAACATGTAGATCACAGGAACTAAATTACCTGCATTGGTCCTGGAGCAAAACCTTCATTGCACGAGCATTCAAATCCACCTTCAACATTGCTGCAAGTACCATTACCACAGATATTTTTTACTGATAAGCATTCATTGTCATCTGGAATCAGAGATACAAACCCACTGCTAATTTGTCACCTTTAGGACAAGGTTATTCTATTCAGCAGCATTTGTATGTTCCTTACATCACGGATCAAGTAGTTTATATTCCTTATGAATAAAATATAATTTCAAAATTTTAAAATTATAAGTTGTAAAAATTATAAATTATAAAATTGTAAACTTACAACTTAAAAAAACAAACTTTATTACTTTAGTTAAAAACATAGTTCTCTCTACCTGTTTTGTGACAGATCTATATTTTCAAACATTTGATTCTCTAGGATGGCCAAGAATCAAATTTAGATTACGTATCTCATTTTAAGTTTCATGAGGTTTCAGGTATTGTAATTTTGAAGTTTCTCTCAAAGTTTAACTTTATCAGACGTTTCACCGAAATTTAACTTGTTTTATTTTATAGTTGTTTGATGTTACTATTTTTTTTTTCCAATATGATTGAAATTTTATTTCCATACACTCTATGATATACTGGCACCCACTGCACAACGGTTTTTATCGCTGAAAATTTGTAGTTGTAGTCTGTTATGTCTGACTAATCCAAACAGAGCAAGACCAATTATCCATTTAATTTATATTATATACTGTAGTGCTAGCTAATAACTAACACAGATAATTATTAGGATCAAACGAGATCCCAAAATATAATATATATTATAATATAAATGAATGGGTGAGTTCAAAAACAACCTATAATCACAAAAAGTAAAGTTTAGGGGTGGGGGGGGGGGAACTGAATTACTTTCAAATTATGACTACTTTTGTTTCACAAATTGTGTTTTCACAAAATATCACTTTGTTTACATCTATTATGAAGAACATACACTTTTAATTACAAATAATTATTTAAATATAATTGAATTTAAGTGCTATTATAGTCACAATCATGCCATAGTATGAAAGAAAAATTTTACAACCTCGAGCGGGAATCGAACCTGTGACTTCCTGTTCTCCGGTCAGGCGCTCTACCACTGAGCTATCGAGTTCGTCTCATGCCAAAGGCTTGGAATTATCCTTTCATACTGGCGACTCTGTTATAGAGTACTGTCCATAGCGTCTGATCTAGTCAGCACTGCTTATGGGTTGAAAGAAACTTTACAAATGTAATCTTCATCATTACGTCACCAAACATCGTAATGATGAAGATTACATTTAAATATAATTGTTTAAAATTTGTGGATATAGGTAGGTTGTTTTTGCAGTCAACATAAATGTGATACTACATTGTCAATATTTTTTTTACAAAAGTATTCACACTATGTTCTGTAATACCATAATGAAATTAACTGTCCTAACCAAGAGGGCACACAGTGTTTAATGTCTTTCATCTTTCCTTCATTTATTGACACCACACACTTGAGCAAGCCTCAGTATTTTGCAGGGAAAGAGTCATTTCAACATTTCGTTTGGATAATCTTTTCAATTGTCTTCGTGGTAAATGAAGAGAAGAGACTTCACAGGTTTTAGATTATGGATACAGAATACTGAGACAGTAAGCTGTCGAAAGTAGATGATGTATTGAACAAAAGTGCATGGTAGCTGTACATATTGCATACCGGTATTTGGGCCTCTGTTTTCTTGGTATTTTTTGGGCCTCTTGTAATGCATTATAGAACTTTTTGGCACGCTGTTTAAGCCAACTTGACTGCATCATTTAAGGTCTTAGATTTTGTCTTAAAATTTAACTGTTAACACGAAAAGCAACTGTAAATCTATTGCCTTCCAAATCTACAATTATAATTTTCTTTGAATATTTTATTGTAATATTCATATTTGATCATGGATGTAGGATATTTTTCTTTTAATAAGTTGTACATTAATCGAACATTAAGTTCAGGTGTACAGTAACACACAGTTTATCTCGCATAAGAAATAATCACGCCATCTGCATTGTATAATAAAAATCAATCCAGACTACGCTGACACAGTGGTACAAGCAATCCACCAAATAAGTTGTTTTTACACTCACTACAATGTTGAGTATCGTGTTTAACTGCATACTATCCGGAACCTTCGGGTGTTTTTTTATCTCAACACATGTGTCTACCTCTATAAAATAAGAATACCGGTACTGTACCGAAAAAAACGAAAATAACAAAAAATGGCATATAGGTTGTTTTTGAAATCAGCAATTCAAATGTATTCAAGGTATGTCAGGCCATACGGCCCACAAGGACTATTCACTATCAGTATTTTGTTAAATTTAAAAATACATACTTTTCTTGTTTAAGACAGTGCATTGGATTCATATTATGTTTGAGTTAACTGAGACATTTAAAGCAACTTCGAAGAGCATACAAATTACAAAGTATGAGGGACTTTACATATGAGATGTGTCCCTAAATCTAGTGGAGTAACATTAGTGCTTATCTTTTGACATGCTACATGTTACTCTTTAGAGAAAGTCACTGCTTCCTGCTGCATGCTAAGAGCCTGCCTGCCATAGCCCTGAATGGACTGCACTGGCAGTTTCGTACGGATCGATTTTAAATACGTAGTAACACGTATGCTTGTAGTTTCATGTTGCAGAATCGTAGCTGTATGAAGGATGGATAGAACAGAGGAAAATGTAATGCAGAATTCCTGCACGGAAATATCATACATACTTCGGTACATCATAATAATACATAGAATCTTACCTGGCTCATCTAATGATGTCTATTGTAAATTCTTATTTGTCTCTGAAAATATTTTAACTGTAATTAATTTATATATCTGCCAGTATCGCATAAGAATTAAGACTACCTTAAGTGAACGTTATATTAGATCTGATATCCAACAAGGTACGGTACAATTATTTCCTTGAATGCCTACTGTCAGACTAACTAAAACGAAAAGTAGTTTTAAACTTATGGCTCCTATATTGTTTAATAAATTACCTCGAGAAGTTTTTACTGTAAATTTTTAAGGTTTAAAACTGTATTGTTTCGTTGGTCAATTAATAATCATTTTATAATGTGACTGAATTCCTAGATTCTAATGTTGATACAGTATTTGTTTTTAATTTGTGTATGTTGTCTTGACTCTGTCCATGCATTATGCTTAATACCCATGACAAAGTTGACTGTTCGATTAGAAAAGGATCACGAGCCACCACTGAATGTATGTGAAAGAGAAACATTCACTAAAAACAATTTACTTTTTAATCCAATGGAAGCATACGTGGATCTAGAGAATAGCATTAATCATATTGTTGTAGTCATCCTCATTCCCTTTCCCCTCCTTCTCATCATCATCATCATCATCATCATCATCATCATCATCATTATCATCATCATTTTCATCATCAAAAATTTTCAATACCAAGCATTCATAAATAGCAGAGCTTCTTGGTTACATAGTCAGCATAGCGCAAGTCCAAAACTTTAAGAAAGCACCTGGCAAACAAAAATAAGGAAAGCGTATTCAGTCTCCTCTCTGGGAGGGAGATAAAACTCTTTTTCTATGCACAGAGTACAATACAAGTCTGCAAGACTTGAAGTGAGAAATCTTGTCGCTTGAGTCACAGCAAAGAACTTAATCGATTATACTGACTTAATAATTTCTATTCTTTCTTACATTAAACACCTAACCACATGAGCAGAACTAACACAATACCAATATTTATAAATCAGCTAAATGACTTCATCACGCAATACCATAAAGAACTACTGTAGGCCAATACATAAAAATTCAAAACACTGTATCAATAATATAACTGTTACATGTCTTTTAACTTCCTTGTCCAACTACAGAGATATGCAGATACTCTGTGATGATTATAAAGTCATTATTAATGGAACAATAGTGAATGGTAATGGCAGGGAAACTCATTCTATAATAGGTTTGTCTACACTGTTCCAATATCTGCATAGGATCGAACCATGGTCCCATTTGGTAAAAGATCGTCACTTAAACTGAACTACAGCAAACTGAACAATGTATGTAAGAAATGGGGATAAATACATCATAACCTAATTAAAACGTTTTGCAGAACGTTATTATATAAAGACAAAAATGGTTTGTCAATACTGTATACTATCTTTGTGTTAATGCTGTGTATTAGAAAATGTCACGTGATAGAAAGAAACAGATTTTTCCATTGTATTCAGCACCCATTTACAAACCAGATACAGGAAAAAAGTGTCAATTTGTTGACTAGTCTAATTTATCCCAAAAAAATTATTATCTGGAAGGGCAGAACAGGAAGAATTCCGCCACCCACACATCAACTAGATCAGTGGTATTCAATCTTTTACCCCCAAAAATATAGTTGTACCCCCAAATTGCAATGCAATTATATAAGAATTAATAAAAGACCATGACTGATGTTGTACTAAAATAAATTATTATTATTATACAGTAGTTATTGATGCAATAATAATAGTAATGATTTATGTAAAACAAGAGCGCCTGCAGGATCCAATCTCAGTGGTAACAAGATGGTTAGAAAATTAGAGGCAGCAGATGGACGAAGACAGAAAAAATTGAACATGAAAAATAGCCAGTTCTGAAATATAAATTATCCTGCGCATGCATTCATAGTTCAAAGCACTCGCTTTTGCTGAATTGTTTACCGAGAGTTTGAGAAAACATTTATGGAATACGTAGAGAAAAAAAAAAAAATGCATAAAAAATAAAAATCTCAGTGGTAGCAATTGCTACAAGTACCGATATAATGAAATTAATATGTCAGCATTTTTACATATGTAATCAGTGGGATGCGTACTTCTTGAGACAACGCATACCATAAATTGAATACCACTGACCTAGATGACTAATTTGTGGGTATTTACATTTGTTCTGTCCATCACGTTTTGATAATTCGTCTTAAAAGTGTTACCGCCTGGAAGTGTAGGACAGGAGGAATAGTCCACCCATCAGCCAGATGGCTAAGACGAAGAATTACATGTTTCGTCATGTTGGAGAGCAGTTTGATGGCTGACAAGAGAGGGAAAAATCTAAATTAAGGATATCTCGCAACAGTACAATCTAAAAGAAGTGGTTACAGAGACATCTGTAGGTATTTCACACCAAAAGTAGACTGTAGTCAAGGGACATAGTGAAACTACCATTACGAAGTGTCCCCATATCTAATTAATGCATAATAACCAATAATAAGAACAAAAGTGTGTTGTAGAAACGTAATGAACTTTCCCACTCTATAGTAGAATATATATATATATATATATATATATATATATATATATATATATATATATATAGTTATAAGTAGGTATACCTACCTGAAAGAAAACTGCTATTTAGCATTACAAATCCTACCGGGATTACCAGGAGTTTAGGATGTCAATAAGAGGCAGGATGTGGGATTATATTTATCTCAAAAAATTAGTAAAACTTCGAGAGAACACTATGCACACCATACCATAACTTTACCATAACTTATTCCTGTACACCTAAAGCATTCACACTGAATGATTAATTATTAATTAGCATCTATTTTTTATGATCACCATGAAATCAGGATTGAAAAGTTACGTAGCATGTGGGAAATGGGATAACAACAATTATTGTCACACCATACGAAAATTCACATTAATTCTATCATTCTGAATGTGGTGTATAATATAATAGAGAAATTCAGATAAATATGTGTGCATATTTGTTTGTTTAATATATCAATATTTGCATTGTTACGTAGCTGCAAATGATTCATTTGCTGTGTGCTGTAACACAGTAAGAATCTACAGAATCAAAACTGTACTGGTACTACATGATAATGAAAATTACACACGCAGAATAATGTGGTATTCTCTTTGTTGTTTTTTATCTTTGACGAGATGTTTCAATATATGATACGATGTCAATACAAAAAAAAAATGGAGTAAGAAAGGAAAATGATGAAAATAAAAATGATCGCTTTTGACTAATCTGTAAATATAGGATTTTGGACATCTTGTATACGAGTAATTTAGGATACTAATAATACTAATACTAATAATAATAATAATAATAATAATAATAATAATAATAATAATAATAATAATAATAATAATAATAATAATAATATTTATTTATTTATTTATTTATTTATTCTGGCGAAGTTAAAGCCATCAGCCCTTCTCTTCCACTTAGCCAGACACAAAAGAAGCTGATACAATTTGCAGCAGTGGTTACAGAGGTATCTGTAGGATAAGCTTTTGAGATCTCAAATAGGAGATGTCCCAAATAACATGAGACATCTGGCAACCCTAATCCCAACAGATCATCATAACACAGATTAAATCTTTAAGACCTGTTTCGTCTTCAATGTTCCAAGATAGAACTGTTCTCTTAATCTCTTACATCTTTTAAGTGATCGTTCCACTCATCTTCTGCCTTTTGATCTAAAATTGCACAGCATAAGTGATATGACATTCTGCTGTAATCCATTTTTGAAAAGCGAACAAGCTAGTTGTACTGATAAGTTCTTATTAAATCTATAATATTTCTTATTGAAAACGATCATGGAATGTATTTTAAAATTTCCTTACCAATGCACTTCTTTCCTGTGCCATCAAGCACAAACCCAGTGGGGCATTCACACCGGAATGATCCGTCTGTATTGATGCAGTCACCTCCGTCACAAGCATTTGGCATAAACGTGCATTCGTTAAGATCTTCTCCAGTGTCACCACGGCCAGGTCCTTGTGGACACAGCTTGTTGAACTCAGCTGAAAACCAATAACAAATTAATTCTTATATACCATTACTTATTTATTTCTTCTTCATACGAAATGTCAACTGTGAGATTAGGATTAATAATATTTCCAAAGCTGAAGGACTCAACTACTTTTCACCTTCACAAAAAGAAGATAGCCTAACGAAAAAATGAGTATACAAGACAATAATTCGACATCCTTATTTATGCAGTGAAGGCTAGAATCGAACATTCGAAGACATAAAAAATGCTAGAAAAAAGCTGAGATGAACACACTAACAAAATCACTACAGAAGAGAAGACTGACTCACATAAGAAACTAGAATGTATAAAAAATATGACATCTAACCAATTGAAGAGTCGGTACCGGTAATTAATGAATGAAATAGCCATTTTTCAAGAATGAATTGTGAAAATACGCGCAATATCCTAGGAAGAAAAAGATTATGTTATGTTATATCTAGTAGTTTAAAGTAATGTCATAATCTAAGTCCTGATCATTCATTTCATTTAGTGTTTTGCCCAAGGGCAAGTCTTTCACTGCAAACCCAGCTTTCTACAAACTTTCCTATTTTGTGCCTTCCTCTTTGTTTCCCCATATGATTTATATTTCTTAATGTTGTCTATCGTCTGATATCTTCTTCTACCCCGAACTCTTCTCCCATTCACCATTCCTTTCAGTGCATCCTTCAGTAGGCAGTTTCTTCTCAGCCAGTGACCCAACCAATTCCTTTTCCTCTTCCTGATCAGTTTCAGCATCATTCTTTCTTCACCCACTCTTTCCAACACAGCTTCATTTCTTATTCTGTTTGTCCACTTCACACGTTCCATTTTTCTCCCTATCCACATTTCAAATGCTTCTATTCGCTTCTCTTCACTTCGTCGTAATGCCCATGTTTCTGCTCCATTCAAAGCACTTCACTAGTCTCTTCCTTAGTTCTTTTTCCAGAGGTCTGCAGAATATGTTCCTTTTTCTATTAAAATCTTCCTTCGCCATTACTATCCTCCTTTTGACTTCCTGGCAGCGGCTCATGTTACTGCTTATAGTACATCCGAAGTATTTGAAGCTGTCCACTTACTCTACTGCCACATTTAGAATTCGCAAGTATATCTTCTGTATTTTTCTCCCTATGACCATGCTCTTCGTCTTATTTGCATTTATTTTCATCCCATACTGCTCACAGCTGTCATTTAGCTCGAGTAGCATATCCTTTAGTATGATTTCCTCTTCTGCTAACAACGCCATATCATCAGCAATAATATGTTTATATTATATTGGGAAAAATTATGGGGAAATAGTGACGAGCAATACACAGTCTCCTTTGCCATAAGTCCATTCTCTCCTGCTCATAATATGTAACATTTCTATGTACACTGGTCCCGTCAGGTTATATGACAGATGGGGCAGAAACCTGGACATTACGACGAAGTGAAGAGAAACGACTAGAAGCACTTGAAATCTGGATATGGAAAAGAATGGAGCGTGTGAAATGGACAGACAGAATAAGAAACGAAGCTGTGTTAGAAAGAGTGAGTGAAGAAAGAATAATGCTGAAACTGAACAGGAAGAGAAAAAGGAATTGGTTGGGTCACTGGCTGAGAAGAAACGCGTACTGAAGGATGCACTAGAAGGAATGGTGAACGGGAGAAGAGTTCGGAGCAGATGAAGATATCAAATAATAGACGACATTAAGATATATCGATCATATGCGGAGACTAAGAGGAAGGCAGAAAATAGGAAAGACTGGAGAAAGCTTGGCTTGCGGTGAAAGACCTGCCCTTGGACAGAACACTATGAATGAATGAGTGTGGAGCGCCTGTTAGGAAACTAAGAGGTAGAGGGTGAAGTGGGACAGATCTGCATGAAGAAGCATGAATAGACCTGTCCATATGCCTACAAACGACCACTTGCCAACAGATTTTGTTAGATAGAGGCTGAAGTGGGGGTCGGTCTGCATAGGAAAGCTGTACAAACTGATTTTACAGAAAGGCTTTAGGAGCCAAATCACAGCAGTATAGCTGTTTTACCATGCTACAGTTTTGCTCGTCCAGAGATATTTAGATGGTGGCTTCACCGTCTGAAATTATCAGCAGAAGCCCTGTAAGTTTTCTTGAAAAATTAAATGACATTCAATTCTCACAACGAACACATCAGGATGATTATACATGAATAACCTAAGCATGAATAATGTTCAAGAGGAAGAACGTGTTTGGGAAGACATAAAGCGAGATAATGATGTAAGACTACTAGGAGCCAATAAAAAATTCAACACTTCAAAGATAAAGACAATAATGTCGATGTGGTGATAGTGGCAATGCCAGTGAAGAAGAAGACTACAATGATTATGCTGATGATGACAACGATGATAATTACTATATATTGAGAACTGTATTAGTATGTTCATACATCGTGATATTATGCAAAGACTTGAATTTGATGACTGTAGATGGAGAGAAGAAAATATGCGCAGATATACAGTGTATCAGTAGAAACATTCCAGGGTTATAAACTGCTATAATTCTGTCACTATGTGTTTTACGAAATTCATACTGGTGTCATTAGAAAGAACAGCTCAAAAAATTTCAGGAAATGCATAATTGATAATTGTTGACCGAAACAACAAATGGCAGCACAAGAAAAAAGAAAAAAAAAACGCCGTTTCCGCCATTTCGCTTGTCATTAAGGCATTTTTGATATAAGCAAATTGTGTTAAATGATCTGAATGTTGAAACCAGATGACCATGCAAAACGACGTGTTGTTCTGTGAAAATTTATTGACACTAATGGCGGATGATGAAGATCTTTCAGCCAAATTCATTTTTAGTGACGAGGCAACGTTCCATGTCAATGGAAATGTAAACAAGTGCAACACAAGGATTTGGGGGAGCGAGAATCTACATTTCATTTTGGAAGTTGAACATGACTCCCCTATGCTAAATGTGTTTTGTGCCGTTTCAAGAGAACACTGTCACTGGTATGAGTTATATGCTTACTGAGTGGCTGTTTCCACAATTGGAAGAAGAAGGCAACGAATTTCTGTTCCAACAAGATGGAGTACCTCCTCACTGGCATCTTGATGTACGGAATATTCTAAATCAACAACTTGCATGAAGATGGATTGGGTGCGCTGGAAACCAATGTTTTCTGCAGTTGGCCTCCAAGGTCTCCTGATTTTACCGTCTGTGACTTCTTTTTATGGGGTCACATAAAGAATTTTGTCTATATACCTTCACTACCTCAAAATCTGCAAGAGCTCCAACTTCGTATCACTGCCACCATTGAATCCATCCCTACAGATATGTTGGAACATGGGTGCCATGAGTGGGAATATCGCCTTGATGTCTACAGCGTGACACATGGAGTACACATCGAGTGTCTTTGAGGAAGGTACAAAAATTTGAGTTTTTTTTTCTAATGATACCAGTTTCGTATAAACCCAGCAACTGACAGTGACACTATAGCAGTTTATAACTCGAATGTTTCTGCAGACACACTGTACTTTAAAGCCCTAAAAGATCATACTAGCTGTGAATAACATCACATATTTCGTAATACAATTTTACCAAAGAACTCCTTGTAAGTACTCAGCTATTAAATAATGAATGTAAGTTACTGTACCTGAACCCTTTCGAGGGCACTGTTCACAGTAGCGTCCCCAGGCCAGACCCATTGAACAGCAACATTTCTTGGCTGTTATGGGTGTCATGCGAGGAAGAGAACACTGCCCTGAAACAATGAACTCAGTTGACACAAGACAAATAAGAACAATCTCCAATACTTCGCGTGCAGGTTATTCCTTGTTATCTTACTCAATGTGAAACACATTTTGCAACATTTTGAAAATATATGTTTTATTATTGCTTTTACCTATTATTAAGTTTCTGTGTTTATAATAATTATCGAAAATATAAAATTAATTACTTATTCAACTATATTCTCTCTCTATGTTTATAAAAATACATCAAATGTATTTATTATGTATTAGTGGGCCAATGATATAAATAAATATTTATTTGCAATCCTGTGTTGGCTTTTAGTCATTTGTTAATAACTAGACAAGAAGAAGAATGTAACACAGTCATTGTAATGAATTTCAGTTCATCCAGGCTAGACATCAGCGTTTTTGCATTAATAACTAATTATAATGAAATAAAATTATGATTTCATATAACAATGACCATTATTAGCTATTCTAAAATCACTGTAATGTACTGCACAGATTACATATATAATATAACTAGACGCAAGTGCAAGATAAAACAAAAAAATCTTATATTAAATATTCAAATTGTAGAAACTGTATAAAGAATAGTATATCTATGTATATTAAATGTGTAATGTAAGGTTTTAAATGATTATATGTATGTAATTTTTCTGTGAACTATAATATAATAGATATCTATATATCACATAAAAGCACTTGCAAAAGTTTACTTTAGTAAACTGCTTGGTGTGTTATTTATACAGTTGAAATTTATATGTTAAATGTTGTACCTTACATAAAATAACATGAAGAGTGACTGGGATTTTTTAAAAATCTTTGATCACGTGACTACGTCTTTACTTTTTGGGTTACTATTTTATAAATTTTATATTACAAGTATATTTAATTTTGATGAAAAGATTATGAGGAAAAAATGATACTGATATAATACCTTGTTGTACATTATTTATTAATAGAATGTTGTTATTATACAGATTATATGTACAAAGTTATTTTTTTTTATTGGGTTATTTTACGACGCTGTATCAACATCTAGGTTATTTAGCGTCTGAATGATATGAAGGTGATAATGCCGGTGAAATGAGTCCGGGGTCCAACACCGAAAGTTACCCAGCATTTGCTCGTATTGGGTTGAGGGAAAACCCCGGAAAAAACCTCAACCAGATAACTTGCCCCTACCGGGATTCGAACCCGGGCCACCTGGGTTCACGGTCAGACGCGCTGACCGTTACTCCACAGGTGTGGACTACAAAGTTATTAATGAAGTATGACCCCATCTTCAAGAATCAGTTCTATAGGTCATTTTGAGGAAAAAATGTAATATGAACCATTATTTTTTCTATTTTTAATTTCGCACGTTGTACTGTAGATCAGGTTTGTAACTTGTTTGTGTCTTAATATCAAATAGTGGGGTATGTACACTGAAGAAAATTGGGTTCTGCTGAGACATGAAGCATTGGATAGGTCAGGTTAGTGACATCAGCTGTCAAACATCAACATTTCGCAATCTTAGATTGGAAGATATCCCTTTAGAGACCAGGCGACGTATTTGTTATCAACATGATTGTTCTCCGCCCCCCCCCTACTTTTCTAGTGCAGTAGCAGCCGTGCCAAGGTACAAAATGTTATAAAATGTTAAATGAGTAATTCACATCCATGAAGCCAAGTGCACTGATACAGAAAAAGAAATATTTGAAAATCTGCTTTCAAACTGAGGTATGTTATTTTCTGTTTAATATTACAGTAATTTTTAATAATCTTTCTGTGTATTTTTCATTGATTCCCTTTAATTCTGCTTACCACCACTTCTACTTTCTTAGGATTTGAATAGCTGCAACTCCTTAATATTGATCATCAGACCTATGTTCATGTGACAATTTTTGCTTAAAATCACATATAGAACAGATCCCTAAAGTACCAGTCATATTTCGTGAATAACTCTGTATATTAGTCATGGACTGTGATTAATAATTAACACTTAAAGATATTGAACAACTTGAGTCTTCTCCTCTTATATGAAATGGACTTGTCCTTTGTTTTGACAATAGTCTCCTCATATGATAATGGACTCATCTTATACTTTTATTTGTGGTGCACCATTAGCCGAACAGCTAGAGCGTCCGCTATTTACGCTGGTACCCGGGTTCGAATCCCAGCAGGTCCAACTGGAAGTTGTGGTGGACAATGACTGTGTTTGGTGGTAGGTTTTCCTCTACCAGTATTCCATCATTGCTCCTTATCATCATAATCATCACATGGTGCACCAAGGGCAACGTCTTTGTGGATGCTGAAAGAACTATAAGCTTTGGCACGTTGTCCAGAAGATGGGGACAGTTGGGTGTATGACGGAAGTCAAGTGCCCGCCATTAGTTAAAAAAAATACTTTTATATATTTGTTCAGTACATGACGTTACTGTCTCCTATTATATAGTTTAAACGAAATACTACTATCATTGCACTATGTCGATGCTTCTTGTTACACATAAAATGTGACTTTTTTTCCGTTTGTATCTTCATTAAAAATGTAGTCACGTCAAAAGACAGAGTTTCATACTACAGGAAACTTCTTCGTAAATGATATGGGACTTATTGTCGAGCCAACAAATTTAACATTGTTCATTTAACATTTAAGAAAAGTAAAAGTTCAAATGAATGCAATTAGTGCATATAGACTAATCATTTTACCAAAATTACACCATTCCTTCATAATTTGGTCATTTTTTCTAACCTTTATACGGAGGAGGGGCCTGAATGCTTATACCCCAGTGTGAGGCTACAGTCATTCTTACCAATGATGTAGAAAGTAACGGAAAACTGTAAAATTTCCTTTGAATTCCCATAGCAAATATTTAATGAGAAAAGTAACCATAAAACACTTCTGCAGATAACGCTGATGCCTGGATTTTCAAGTGCGATACATTGAGATGAGATTCCTTCATTGCACAGTAGTAAATTAGTGTTTTGAAATTGACAATAAGACTTCACAAACTATAGAAAATGATTAATGGTGGAACAATACAAACCTCTATAAAATCCATCATAACACAGCTCCTCTCGGACGTCAATGCATTTCATACCGTTGGGGCTGAGTATGTAGCCCTCCGGACACTCACATATCACCCCTCCATCTGTGTTAACACAGGCTCCTTCCTCACAGATGCCGGCATTTTCCACACATTCGTCAATGTCTATGGAAGTAAGATATTAGGGCTTTTGCAAGTACATTTACATTTGGCATACTGGTATAATAGCACAAAAACGAATACATCGATAGCTTTTAACTACCTTTGCAAATTTGCAGGTTTTCCAGACATGATTATCTGGTTCATATATGACCATTGTTTTGACATAAAACCAAAAATTTTTTAGATATGCTAAGTAGCTGTTCTTAATAGAATTTTTTCGTAATTTGCAAACATGTTGTGTAATAATAAGTGAACTATGTTATCAAGCCAATGCAAAGGGACTTGACTTTCTTTCAGGTGTTTTTTTTAACTCTGCGTGCTCTCAATTTACAAGGTATTTGTTAGGTCTACCGAAATTCTGTAATAGGAATTCAGAATTTCAAGCTTAAAAACTATAAATATAATATTATATGGATTATTTATTATCCATCAATCATTTGAAGCTGCCAAAGATGGGAAATTAAAATATTTACCTTCACAAGAGTTACCATCATGTCCCAGTTCATATCCCGGTGGACAACTGCAGATGTAAGATCCCATAAGGTTCTGACATTTGCCTGGCGGAGGACAAGTTCCTGGAACCTAACCCAACAATATATCACTTTTAAATAGAATGAGAAGAAATTATTAATAGTTTACGCTATTATTATTTTTTGGAGAAATTTGACAAACATAAATATATAATCTTTAATTTATTCTTCATTCATACACTTTTAACACTTCTTTATCACTAATGACAATTAAACTTGTTAAATTAACAATCTTTATATACTTCACTGTGTTATGGAACTTAATATGGTACTGTATCATAATGACTAGTTTTGGCATGATTCGTGGCCATTTTCAAACTTAACTTCTATTCTAGATCATATATACCCAGATTGCTCAGCCTTATAGGCTTTGACAGTAACAACTTTTGTCAGGTTTACTATGCTGCCATCTAGTTGTTACATAAGGAGTTACGTCATAACTCTCATTTGAATTGTATTAGCGACTGTACTGCCATCTCATGTTCATTTACGGCAGATGGGTGGTGATCCTGGAGGTTGTTCTCTTCAAAGTGCTACCGATTTTAACATAGGGATGAGCTATCTGTTACATATACGACTTAAGCTTCTATCTATAAATTTGAAAATTACGACAAATCACGTCGAAACTAATCACTAAAGTAGTGGTAGGCCTACCATTTTAAGTTCCATAAGTTAACATAGTGAAGTACAGAAATTGTTAATTTAACAAGTTCAATTTATCATTAATAATAGTACTGGTAATTTATGTAACTAGTGTATAATCTCGGAAATTATAGCATGAGTGAATGTTTAGCACGTGAGTGTAAGTGAGTGCGCTCATTTTGACAAGTGTTTATAATGACGATTATACATGTAACATTTTATGCTATTCTAGCATTAAAATAATGGTAAAAAGTCTATTATAAATTTACAAAATGTAATGTTATGACGTAGTAGATGCATGAGTACTGGATATGACGTAATATATTGCATGGTTGCGAAGTAACCGTTTCTAAGACAATGTTATTTTGAAGCTTTTCCTTATAGGTATGTTTTATAAAATTGTGTTGTGAAGGCAGTTATGATGTCATGGAATAATAGTTGCTAGGTAATCTTTTCTGACACCAGTGCCAGAATTAGGCCAATTATACACGACTTATAGCGTCATAAGAAGCATGTTTTAATGCTAGAATTGCATAATATATATTTTTTTAAAAGTCATAATTTCACAACCTAATCTAACGGTAGTTTCGATGTTAGTCCCGCGCATTGGCATCGTGGTCTAAGGCATCCTGCCTACGACTCGCGTTACGGAATGCGCGCTGGTTCGAGTCCTCATGGGGAGAAGAACTTTTCTCATGAAATTTCGGCCAGTGTATGGAACTAGTGCCCACCCAGCATCGTGATGCACTTGGGGAGCTACGATAGGTAGCGAAAATCTGGTTTTGCAAACCAGCTATAACAGCTGGGGGGATCACCGTGCTAACCACATGATACCTCCATTCTGGTTGGATGATCGTCCACCTCTGCTTCAGCATGTGGACATGAGGCCAGCAGCCGGCTGGTCGGTCTTGGCCCTTCATGGGCTATAGAGCCATGGATTTACTTTACTTTACTTTACTTTACTTTACTTTACTTTACTTTTAGTTTCGATGTAATTTGCATCATTTCGTGAATCCTGCTCAGAATCCTAGGATTCAGAAGATGATACAAATAAAATCGCAACTAGTCAATCAGGTAAAATAACACCATGATTTAAAATGTTAACACAGCAAAGTCGTTGTTCATTTAATTTAAATATTAACTTAATAGTTCACCAGTGAAATTCGCCATTGTTTACTTACAAACTAGTCTTCAAGTTGGTCGTGTCATTTTAAAATTCTGAATTTATGCTTTACTGGAACTGAATAAGATACATCCTGAACCAGTTGCTGTACTTCCAAGAAGTTCTGTCATTAACCTTGCACTCCTAGTCCCCACAAAGTACAGTTCCTCTATAAAGTCTGACTCTAAGAGTCATCCTACTCCCTCACTCCAATGACACTCTAGCAGAATTGCATCAGAGTAGTTTCTTTGTTTTCATTTGTACGGAAAAGGATTAAATTTGCTTATAGTAACAATTTTTATATGTATTAATATGATTTAAATTACACTCAGTAAAGATTTTCATTTTTGAAACTAGCATGTTACCTTCAATAGCAATTTGGCTGAAGGTGTATGAAAATTTCTTTTTGTTTCCTAGTGTTAAAAGTATGTATAAAACCATGTTAGAATTGATATTTAACCCCTGTGGTGAATTTCAGTCAAGTCCGGAGGGCCTAATTAGTCAAATTCACTCTACTCATCTCCACACTGGGGCCCTCTGAGACCTTTTAAGATGCAAAAGAGAGAGTGGTGTGCAGAAAGCAGCAGGAAGCTACCACATTTATTTTTATCCAAAAAAATGACAGGATGCTGGGTGTGCAGTGAAAGACCTACCCTTGGGCAGAACACTATGAATGAATATATTTTTTTCATTTTACAATTTAACTGAATTTATAATTTGTTGTATTGTATTGTAAATTATATTTTCTTTATATTAATATAACTGTAACGGCTGGGGAAATCAATGTACTGACCACATGCTACCCAGGGGTACTGGTTGGATGACCATTCCTGAGATATGTGGACATGAGGCCAGCAGTCGGCTGGTCAGCAACAGCTTTCCATGGTTTGCTGCGCCATGGATTATAATAATATAACCTCCTGAGTCCTGAGAGTATCATACTATACTATACTTCTAGGAGTATAGTATACTATACTTCTGAGAGTATAGTACACTATACTATACTTCATACATGATTTCGATATAAGATGTATGCAGAGAACTGAAATATAATATCATATGCCTACATTTGTGCCCTAACTGTAAGCTGCAGAATTCTTTCAGCATTTTTCCTTATGTCAGTGACTTATTTTGAAGTGTAGAATTATACTGAACTATAAAAAAATAAAACAACAAATGTCTTAGGACTCAGGACGATACATTTAACCTCAGTGACATGGCATAAAAAGCAATCTAACCGAAATATCTGAATTAGTAGGCCTATTACGGAAATATGTTATGTGTTTATCGCAACTATAAGACAGACTCACCTCGTGACATTCGTCTACATCCCTGCAATGTTGACCATCGGCAGCCAAAACGTAGCCATCTGCACATTCACAGTTGAAAGAACCCAATACATTCCGACATCGTCCATTGCGACACAGGAATGGCATGATGCGACACTCATCAATATCTAAGGACAAATGAATGAGAGAAAATGTTCGTTGAATAAGTCATATATATGGCGTATGCTTAAAAATATTTACAGTATAACATTTTTATGTGAGGGAAAAATTATTACATATACTGTATACTGAATACTACATACTGCAAAATTAAATATAAAAGGTAGTGTAATTTAATCACTCCAACACTTGAAAATGCTCAACCTGACAGAAGTAAAATATTAATTCATAATTATAAAATACTTACTTACAAATAGCTTTTAGAGAACCCGGAGGTTCATTGCCGCCCTCACATAAGCCCGCCATTGGTCTCTATCCTGAGCAAGATTAATTCAATCCCTACCATCATATACCACCTCCCTCAAATCCATTTTAATATTATCCTTCCACTTACGTCTCGGCCTCCCCAAAAGTATTTTTCCCTCTGACCTCCCAACTAACACTCTATATGCATTTTTGGATTCGCCAATACGTGCTACATACCCTGTCCATCTCAAACATAGAATTTAATGTTTCTAATTATGTCAGGTGAAAAATACAATGCGTGCAGTTTTCCGTTGTGTAACTTTCTCCATTCTCCTGTAACTTCATCCTTCTTATCCTCAAATATTTTCCTACGCACCTTATTCTCACTCTTAGTCTCTGTTCCTCTCTCAAAGTGAGAGTCCAAGTTCCATAACCATACAGAACAACCGGTAATGTAACTGTTTTATAAATTCTAATTTTCAACTATTTTGAGAGCAGACTGGATGACAAGTTTCTCAACCGAATAATAACAGAAATTACCATATTTATTCTGCGTTTAATTTCATCCCGAGTGTCATTTATATTTGTTGCTGTTGCTCCAAGATATTTTAATTTTTCCACCTCTTGAAAGGATAAATTTCCAGTTTTTATATTTCCATTTCGTACAATATTCTGGTCACGAGACATAATCATATACTTCATCTTTAAGGGATTTACTTCCAAATCTATCTCTTTACTTGCTTCCAGTAAAATTCCCGTGTTTTCCCTAATAGTTTGTAGATTTTCTCCTAACATATTCATATCATCTGCATAAACAACCAGCTGCTGTAACTCGTTAATTAAAGAATAGGACAACTAAAAATTAACTACTATCAATTCTTGTAAAATAACCACTTCTGTCTTTTAGCCATGGGAAGAGCTCAATGAAAAGTACCAGGTACAATCTGTGTGGTAAGAGAAATTGCCTGATGTTCAACATGTGCACTGAGGCCAGAGTTGCTACTCAGTCAAAATCAACCTCACGTAACGAAATGTGCTCACGTGGTACTTACTGTATAAAAGAGCCAGCAACATGTCCACTTCCACAACAACCTTAAATAATACAGTGCGGGCATTGGTTCTCAGACTAAGCTGCTGGATTTATGTTTACTGCTACTGACCTTGAAGCAGAGTACAGCAAGAGAGAGTGGGGTAAAAAGTGCGTGTTAAGCAGTTATCATGAATTTTCTTTCCCCGCACGAATTGTAGCTGCAATGAGTGACAATTTTCTGAGGACAATTACAGTGAATCATAGTGACTTCATCTAAAAGTTTGAGCTCGCTTAGTACTTCTAATATCTAAATTTCATTATTGGTATCTAAATTCAATTTTAAATTGTACACCTTTGCTTTATAATGTGTTGTTTGTGAAGAAGCTATAAATGAATGAAAGTATGGACTTCATTGTTGCTAATGTGTTGGTTGTCATGGAAAAAAAAAATAATTCACTGCTGTGAATAAAGCCATTATTGTATAGGTTGCTAAGGACGATGAAATAAATACTAGTTTAGATAGCAGTTGTGGATAAATAGGCCTATCACTAGAGTGAGATAACGTACCAATGCAGTCATTGTTATGGCTGAGTTTGAAACCAGGGTAACAGTGACACTTGTAGGAGCCCACAGCATTAGCACATGTTCCATTGTTACAGATGTTGGGATGACGCTTGCATTCATCTACATCCAAACAGGAGTCCCTAGTGGGCGTCAACTGGTAACCATTTCGACATACACACTGGAAGCTTCCTTGGAAGTTGTTGCATTCTCCATTACTGCAGATTCCAGGTCTCTCCGAACATTCATCAATATCTGTTCAAGGTGGGTAGAATATTATTTTCCTATAACTACTAACATTGATTAATTATGTTACTAAAAATTCACATGACTGTACAGAAAATAAGCACTGTGTTCTCAAATATAAAAATACATTAATTTCTCTGATACTTTACTGTAAATACTTGGGTACATGCCTGTACAATAGAGATGAACAACGATCGAGAAAACGAGACTAACAGTGCCCGCAAAGCCGAAAACCCGTACGACAATGTTGTATTACATCGCGTCCTTGACATAAAGACTGGTTGTGATCAAGTCCCGAAGTTCCGAAGTCAGCAGTTGTTTATACCTGACTGAACTTTTATCTACTTTGGCAACTGTTATATATGTATAAACAATCAAGTAGCCTATTTGAAACATCTCTACCTTTCAGTGTATAATAATCCGTTCCCCAGTCTTTATTTAATTACTAGGCCCTTATTAAAAGGCTAGGAATTTTCTTTTCATATGTTTAAGATCAAGTGTGCAATCTCAAGTAAAAAGATATTAATGTCATGTTTTATGTTTCTTAGAAATGCAAATTCATATGAGAATTGTTTTTTTTATTTATATAACCATAGGTCATATCATATAATAGAACCAGAACATTTTGATAACTAAGATACTGTTCTGTTTTGTCTTTTTGTCTCATTTAAACATTTATAATGTTATTTATTTCAATGATGTATGTTATTCAAAGTAACGAAATCTTTCCACGCCGACCAAATGCTATTTCGAGAATGACGAGCAAGACGAGCAAGACTCGAAGCGCACGAGAATGACGAGTCGAGACTCGAAAGACAAATGTAACAAACACAGCGAGTGAGAGCGGCAGTTAGTTTTGTTCATCTCTACTGTACAATAATTTCTAAATTTAATTATGTAGTGATTAGGTTCTATCTGTATTGAACGAAAACTTGTTTACAACTAAAATAAGTTGTCATCCCGTGAGATTTCATTTTAGACAGGTTTTACTGTGTCTTGAATTGCTTATTAAAACATGTGAATATGAAATGATTCTTACCAACACAATCTCGCAAGCTAATTCCAAGTTTGTATCCGTCAGGGCATTGGCATTCAAAACTACCTGGTGAGTTCACACACTGGGCATTTCCACGGCAGGGGCTTGGAACTCGCAGGCACTCATTGTCATCTGCAATTATCATTAAGAAATAAAATATCAACAATGCAACTATACAAGATTTTGACTCTGCACACAATATCAATGGTTTCCTGTAAAAGTAGTCCTCAAAATTAATATCTACACAATGCCAATTTAAACATAAAACAGGTAAAGTATTTTTTAAGAAGTCAGGTACACTAGTATGTAAATGATAATTTACCTACAGATAGCTGCACATAAACATTCAACATTCAAGTGTTGTTTGAAAAGTTCATAGTTTTTTTTGTAGGTTATTTTACGACGTTGTATCAACATCTCAGGTTCTTTAGCGTCTGAATGAAATGAAGGTGATAATGCCGGTGAAATGAGTCCGGGGTTTAGCACCGAAAGTTACCCAGCATTTACTCATATTGGGTTGAGGGAAAACCCCGGAAAGAATCTCAACCAGGTAACTTGCCCCGACCGGGATTGAACCTGGGCCACCTGGTTTCACGGACAGACGCGCTAACCATTACTCCACAGGTGTGGATGAAAAGTTCATAGTCTGACATAGAAATTAAACTAGGATTATTCTGAAAATCTTTATTTCTCAACATAATTCCCCCTAAGATCCACACACTTGGTCCACCAGTGCTGCAATGCTGCTATACTCTCCTTGTACACAGATTTCTTGAGATCTGCAAAAAGGCCTTCTGCTGCTACGATAAAAATTTCTTCCCAGCAAAGTGAGTTTTGAGCTTCAGGAAAAGAAAGAAGTATGAGGTGACAGATCTGGTGAGTAAGGGGTTGCAGCAACACTTCGAACTGTAGTACGTATAGTTTAGCAATAACGATTGCAGATGTGTGAGTATGTGCACTGTCGTGATGAAACAACACTTTTTTCTTGGCCATAACTGGCCTCTTCTTGCGAATTTTGCCTTCGTAATATTATGGAAGGAAATAAAACTTTCCTGATCTGCTCCAGAGGAAGTTAGATGTGAATTATAGTGGACTGTTTAATATAGATACATAAAGAACAAATTTACTTGTCGAGAATGAGATGATGATGATGATGATGATGATATGATGATGATGATGATGATGATAATAATAATAATAATAATAATAATAATAATAATAATAATAATAATAATAATAATACCAGTTATTAAAGAAATGAAGGCATATTAAAAGAGTTGAAAATAGATCCTGTACTGGTACTGCAATATAATATATTAAAAAATAATTATCATAATCATCCTATCACATCATCGGGGTAATGTAACTCCGCCTTCCAGGCGCCCCAACCTCAGAAGTGGGTTACAACTAAGCCACGGCCAGGAGAGAAGACCAGAAATGTCGAAAAGAGAACCTGGTGGCATTGGATAAAAAAAAAAAAAAAATAATAATTATAGAATTAACTGTAAAGATAATGTTGACGGAATGGACAGAAAAGACTAACTAATTAATCCTGAACCACACCATAGAAGGAAGATTAAGGAATTTAGGAAGACCCAAGAAGAGATGGGTAGCGACTATAACAGGCTACTGAGAGGCCTAATATTTGAATGATGATTATGATAACAGTGGCGGTTCCTCGGGGAAGGGAAGGGAGGAACGTCCCCCTCACATTTTCTTCTTTTGAAAGTAAATACCAAATAAAATATGTGCCTTGAAATTCGAGGAACATTCGATAATTTTTAAGTTCACAGCTATAAGAAAAACTCGGTTGATCGAGTTTTAAATGACGTGCGCTCATGTGCTGTAGAAAACTGTGAGAAAGATGCGAGATTGTCTGTGTGGAGGAAAGAAACTCCATTCCTCCTCTACTGCAGTTAACACACACAGACAACAGCGCACTAGTGGCCAGAGAAAGAAGCAGAGTTTTAAAGCAAATAAATGAACGGCGAGGGAGGAAATCCTCCTCTGAATCGGTCATGGGCGGGAAACAGAAACCGACTGGTCATGCAGCAAGCTCGCTACCACTGCCACCTAACGATGTTGCATTCAACCGAACTATAACACATCCAGGAGGAAACACAACAAAAACAGTTTTAACGCAACGCTATGAAAGACACCATGTAAACTTTTTTTTAATTATAAATAAAAAATATTATTCATTGCAATTTATATAGACTACTATTCATGGTTTGAAACTTTCGTGGATATTTGAAAGTTAAAGTCGGGTTTATGTAAAACAAAGAGGAAGTAGTTCTACGTAGTTGGCCCCTGAAATTCACTTCTATTCATTGTTTACTACACAGGGCAACAGCCAAGTTGTCAGTTTTGTACAAATATATTTCAAACTGAAAGTAGGTACTCCAAACTACATCATTTTTAACATAAAAAATTAATCGGCCACCAGCAGCTTTGAACAATAATGATAGTATGACTTTACAAGATCTGACATTCTTCAAAAGCATGTGATACTGAACTTGTAAAATGTACATGTGGCAACGCAGACCACGTGGGTGGGTGCAGTGTTCTCGCTTTGCTCAGATTATTTCCCATTCCCATTTCCATTTCTGTAAAACGGTTCCAGTTATGAGTTAGTAGCTAGTCGCTTCCAACACGTGTGATGCTGTAGTGTGCTCGAAAAATGCTACGAAGTTGTGAATTTCCTTGTAATTGTTAATTTGCGCATTTATTCAACAATGAATGGAAGTGAAAACATAATATATTTTGGACACTTTAGGAAACTCAGTTTACAAGAACAGATTATTGCTATACAGAAGGGAAGGCCAACTCCAACACTATCTGGTCTTACATGTATGCATGTAGGCTAATTTGTAGCATGTTTCATTCAAGAAGGTGTCATTTCGTGCCCTCCTCTTAAGAAATATGCAGGAGCCGCCACTGGATGATAATGATTATGATGATGACACCAATAATTTATTATATTAAAATATGTGTAATATATTCAGATTATGTTTAAAGTTCACTATGATGGAAGTTCAGCAAAGTTATATAACTTTCCTGTTATGTTTGAATTCTGTTTTGTTAATATGATTTCACGATGGTTATCTTAAAATGAAAGGTGACTTACCAATACACTGATGGACATTGATGTCGTAAATATATCCACGATCACACTGACATTCAAAACTTCCAGGGGTATTCATACATCGTCCATGGTTGCACATTGTTGGCATTAGATGGCATTCGTCTATTTCTTCTGTCTGATTGGTGATGCGGTTCTGAATGTAGCCAGGCTTCATCTTTGGGCCACCACATAATGCAATGCCTTCCTCTGCAAAATACACATTAACAAATATTTTTTTCTGTATAGTACATTACACTGATTATACACAACACATGAAAGTAATCACAATTGCTATTTTTGTAGAATTTTGTAAAATTAGACCCATTTGAGCTCTCTGACAAGAATATGAATGACTACAATTTATCTATTACTATCAGTTATATATGATAGCTGCTCATTGCAGATTGAAACGTGAAGTACATCTTAGGCAAGTGAACAAAGACTAATTGTATCAACATACTAAAATGATCCATGTTAAATCTTTCGTACACTACTCTTAACACTTGAATATCCTGAGGATGGTGTGAAGAAACACCGAAACAGCTGTAAGCCGCACATGCTTACATAATTAACACGAGTAAGATCGCCATTTAATCAATTATTTATACTAAAATGAGTTGAGTCTTGCACAAAACCAGTCGCAAGTGCAAGATGAAACATCTTATGTTAAATAGTTAAGTTTAGAAATTATATTAAAATTGTATATCTATATGTAAATTATAAAGTATGTAATGTAAGGCTTCAGTGATTATATGTATGTATATTTTTTGTCTGTAAACTATAAAAAATATATCATATCATATCTATTACAATCAGGGAATGTTCATTTAATTTCCAGAGAGAAAAATTTTGCTAATATAACCAGAATATTTAGGGAATATTAAATGAATTACCAGTGTACAGTATTTACCTGAAAATAAAACGATTTCGAATTTAAATAAAATGCAGTTTTAAATGGTTTACATGAGCATTTTTAACTTAAATCTAGTATTTTAGTAACGTCTACAACAATTTTAAAAATATTATTACTGGTACCATATACAGTAATATCCTGATGCATGAAGTTATATATTTATATGTAGACTGTTTCCAAATTCGCCAGCTAACTCTGCAAAATCATACGGATTTGTAGTTAAAACAGAGGTAGACACGTGAAAAAGATACTACGTGACACAATTCTTGTGAAAGTGTTTACTAAAGTTAGTCTTGTAAACCATACTTTTAAATTATGGTAGGCCTACTTAAAACGCCAATGCTCTATTCATATTTCAGTTACAAAGATAGACAAATTGTCAGAAGAGAGTTGTTTTTAACACTATCACGTGTTCTGTTACGACATTACTGCCTTTCTGTCTTCTGCCTACCTAGTTACGCGTAATAATTCAACTGACTTCTAGTTTCATGTAGGTTATTCAGAGAATACAAAAAAATATGTACCGTACTACACATTTTGGACTTGTAATTGTACCTACTGAATAAGGTACATTTTGCAAGAGGAATGTAAGACACCTGATTCTGTACCAACTTTAATATCATTTAATTACAGAAATATGGTATTATTAATATTTCTTAATGTATCCGGTAGGTCCAGTAGGTACTGTGCTTGCTTCTGGAACCAGTTCAAACCTGGCCCAGACCATTAGATTTTTAGGTGAAGCTGCTTCCATCGAAACCAGGTAAAGCCTTGCAATAGATTAACCGCATGTAAAATATTATCTCTTTGTTGATGAAGAAGAATGAATGAATGAATGAATGAATGAATGAATGAAACAAACTCTTATGTCCAACATTTTGTAACTTATAACATTACGATAACGGATGTAGAGATCTTTGTTAAAAAAAATGGGTCCCAGTAAATTGAAATTCAAAATCTCTTGTTATTTTACATTAAGCAATTGTTGGTGCATTATAATACCACAAAGAAATAACAATATTCTAGGCAATAAAGCAAAATAAGTGTATGGCCTAAGCATAATCTGTCAGTTCTCTTTACTTTCTAAATGGCTGGGATTATGTTAATTTTTCAAAATAAGTCATGTAGAACTCTCTAAAAAATTCTGTCTGAAGAATTTTTCGATTAAGGCATAATTCTATAAATAATTAATTTGACACAATCACTTTAAAAGATGCCGGATATGTAGTTTATACCATTTCACTTGTCATATTATTTTACGTAAAAGAAACAAGTTATGAGCAGATTCCCAATACACTGTCGCCTGTGGTAATTTTCCAAATCAAGTTCAAGTTCAAGTTCAGCCCATAATGTCCCCTTGGGGTACGGGCCTCTTCCTAGGAAGGCGGTTGATTACGACGATCCTGGTTAGTCATGCCGGGAGGGATCCTCCTTTAAGTCGTAACACTTTTGCACGTGTTCTTTTGGTTTCTCCCTTGCTGCTCTCTGGTCCTCTGCAATGCACTCTTCTGTGTGATGTCTCATTGAGGGATGATCTGCGATGCTGTGCTGAAATGCTGCTTCCACATTGTCCTCTCTCTGGTGGCCATTGTCCATCGGTACCCAAAGGTCTTCCTGAGATCGTCGACCCAACATGTCCTTTGACGTCCCACGTTCCTTTGCCCGCACCTGGGGTCCCAGACTGTCGCCTTGTGAGTCCATCTGCTGGGATTTAGCCTCATGATGTGGCCCACCCAACTTCATTTCAGGTGTCTACTGGTAGTTACTGCATCATTTATTTTTGTTTTTATTCTTACAGTCTCATTTCGCATTCTGTCCTTCAGGTGACGCCTACTGCTTTGGCATACTTGCAACATGGTTCTGTCTGTCTGTCTTCGTGGTGTTCCATGTTTGTGAGCCAAATACTAGTGCTGGTAATATGCAAGTATTCATGACGTGTCTCTTAATATCTAGGCTGTATGACTTTTCTTGCAATATAAACTTCAGTGCCCAAAATTTTGCCCATGCTGCCGTTATGTGTCTCACTATTTCTTTGCTTGTGCTTCTCGAGAACAATAAGGTCTGGCCCAGGTAGACAATTTCCTGCACATATTCTATTGGGATGTTGGGCGCTAGTTCTACGATTTCTTCCATATGATTTGTCATGATCTTAGTCTTCTTTAAATTCATTTTTAAGCCTGCTTTTTCACTAAGTTCCATAAACTTTTTTCAGTAAAAATTATTAAACTTCATATCGATGGTCCAGTTCTGAAGGAAAACAACTCAAAATTTAACCTGAATTTTAAAGCTTCATATTGCTGTGAAAAATCCAATTAACACACACTAATTTGAAACTTATAGTTAGGGCCAGGAAGTTCATGCCCTAAAAACCTACTAAATATGCATGCAAGTATGCTTTTAAAAACCTCAAAATATGCCAATAAAATTCTATATTTCTTGATATCACTAATAAATAAGTAATAAATAATAATAATAATAATAATAATAATACTTTTCTGGTAAAAACAATTATAATAATTCCACTCAATACCAGTTTTTAAAAATCCAATATGATGCTTTTATTTAAAAAATCCAAACTATGCATTTTTATGCAACATAAAATCAGCTTTAATGAGCTTAAACGCGCAAATATCACAAACTATTATGCATTTAAAAAAAATAAAAGCCAAAATAGACAAAAAATATGCAACATAAAATTTGGTTTGATAACCTTAAATGTTGATGATTCGTGAGGATAATTAATCAGCAACTAATTGCAGCCATTTGAAAAATATATGCAAATCCATTAACTTCCTGGCCTTACTTATAGTAAGCTTATATAATCATTAACAGAATTTGGAATAATTTCAACGATCCTTTGATTTTTCACAACAACATTAAGCTTTAAAATGCAGGTTTCTCAAAACTTTAAATTTTGAGTTATATCCCTCTTGAACTGGGCCGTCGATATGCGTATTTCCGGATGAATTGACTAATAGATAGGATTGGTATTTTCCGGGCTAGAGGGTCTTGGTCTGTCTGTAATGAAACCAAATGTTTTGTCCACTACTCCGGTGGACATCTTTAATGGCGTGGTACACTTGCGCGGAGAGATCTGCTGTGTGTATCAAAGACTGGTACTGAGACTGGTAGCACATCGATATTTAAGGTGTGGGAGTGTTATGGCTTGTCATTGTCACCACGGTCTGCACCCGGAAAATATCAATCCTATTGATGCCAGCCGTGAAAGCCTACATTCTAAGATTTGACTTATAGATGTTGAAACATGAACAAAACCCATCAAATAATTTAGGAGAAGTCTCGAATGCATAGACGGATAGATAAATGTTATGTCAGGAACAACATTTTCTGTGTCAGAGTGCTGAAAATTTATTTCTGTGCAAATATCAAAATGGATTTTTTATAGCATAGCAAGACTTTATTTTCATACTTTGTATAATGAAAGAAGTTCGTCTTATGTTTGGGTAAATATGTCATTTATATTTAAATCATTCCTCTGATAATAAATTATTGTGATTACCGAAAATTTTCTTGAAATTAAACATAATGAATAGAGAACTGAATATTAGTTTTTATTTATGAAATCAGTACTGTAACAGATCTGAACGGTTTATTTGTAGTTCTTTACTTGAGTCAGGATGGGGACACTCTTGACAGGGGTTCCCCCAAGCATGTCCCATGGAACAGCAACACACCATACGAGTTTGCTCGTGCATCATAGGATTGGTGCAGCCACCGTCACTGTACTCCAAGAAGCACTGGCTCTTCCGCATGTCCACGCACTCCTCTACAACAAGTGTAGATCATAACTCTGTCAATACCCATACAGTATAACACCCATTCAACAAATTAAAACAGTTTACGCATCCACATAATAAGGCAATACTTTTTCGTTCATACTTTATTATCATATATTAAAATTGTATTATATTTAGACATTGATGAAAATCTAAGAGTTAGAGATTGTTTGGGATAGGATATCAGGAATTTCATAAGTACAGTACATTTAAAACAATTTACAGTTAAAGCTGAATTAAGAACGAACATAGGTACAACAGAATGTTAAAAGACAATGGATCAGAATAAAATAATAGGACAAACTGAACTTAATAAATTGTAATGGATATTAGGAAAAAGTGGACGCTTTAATATGCTGCTTGCTGCTATATTTTAAAGTAAGAATAATTAAACCATAGCAAATTGTACAATGAAAATTGCTTATTAACATATTACTTATTTTGTTCATCTTATACAAAATTAGCATTTTTGTTCTTACAAAGCTAGTACTATTTTTCTAATTTCTGTACAAAAAAACTGTTGTGTATTCTTTATTATACGATATTCTGGAATTATAAGCAGATGACATGTCTCAGGTTAAACTAAACCTTTAGTATTGTTCTGACAGAATATGTTGATAATTACAAAAATAAATTTAACGTACATCCGTCTAGAATATAATAATTATGTAAAAAATTATAAAATTATCCAGTTTTCAGTGAGAACTAAAATGCACATTGCAGTGGCTTTGAAATTACGCCTTTACAAAACATAAATGTAAGCTGCATACTTAAAATAAGTAAGAATTTTCAAATCTTTCATTCAACAGACGGGAGAAATTTTTATACCCATTTAAAATAAGACATTCTCGTTTTTCGGAATATGTACCGTAACCCTACACAGAGGTGCAATGAATCTATCATTAAATTAGAAAGAGGTCTGGAGAAAAGGATGAGAATGAAAAGTAGCATTAGAAGGGCATGCAGGAGGCGGAAAAGGAGAAGGAACAGGAAAGGGAGAGAGAGATTGTTAAGAAGAAGATGAAAGAATGAGAGAAGATAAATAACAGACGAATAAAATAAACAAACAAATAAACAAGGAAGTAAATAACATTGTAAAAATTGTAGAAAATTATTAAATTGTAAAGCAGTAAAAAATTTGTAAAAATTGTAGGCCTAATTATAATATTGTAAAATTTTGACTTGTTCCACATCTTAAAGCTTCATTGCTCATGTAAGATCTATGGAATAAAATAAATGAATGAATGAATAAATAAGTAAACAAATATGTAAGTAAATAAATAAATACATAAATAAATAAAATTAATAAATAATATATACGTAAAAAGTAAATAAATTAGTAAACAAATAAATAAATAAAATAAAAACATAGGCTATATATACAAATAAATAAATAAATAAATAAATAAATAAATAAATAAATAAATAAATAAATAAATAAATAAATAAGTAAATAAGTAAATAAATAAATAAATAAATAAATAAATAAATAAATAATCAATCAATCAATCAATCAATCAATCAATCAATCAAATCTAATATACGAATAAACGTCTGTGATGTTATTAACACTTTTATCTGAAATGCTGATAGCTTTGTAGAAAACAAAAAGTAATTACAATGGAAAAAGTTATTTAGGCAAAACAAAAATATTTGTCTTCTTTGATATTCAGCTTCATTGTGGCAGATTTATTGAGATAAGATGTGGTATCAATATCTTAGATATTGAAGGAGGTTAAGCGGTTGTGCAAAGCCTCGAAATTTAATTTTACATATACTGTACTTATGGAAAAAGAGAACACAAGAGCAATTTGTTTAATACTATTTCATATACACATGGATGACGTGCACTTACTTCCGTTTGGTAACAACATATAGCCGTGCGGACATACACAGTGGTAGTTGCCAATTTCGTTGACACAAGATCCTACTCCACAGATGTGTAGGTCTTCATCACATTCATTGATGTCTGAAAAGAAAATGTTCATTACCGGTACTCGAACGAACTTTGTATTTTAAAAATAAAAAAATCTGGACTTGAAAGTAAAACTATGATATTACTGCAGTATAGACAAAAATATGGTTTTCTAGGGAGAAAATTATCTCAAAGAAAAGGTACTTAATAAATTTCAGTAACTTTCCAGTCATCCAGCTATAATATATGAATCATATTTATTAACTTTATGACACGTAAAGGCTGGTAAATTATTATTCAGAGACTGTAGGAGTGTGTGTATGACTTATTCTTACGTCCATTGGATCAAGTCCACAGGTAGACCTATCTCTCATATAAGGGTTAACTGTTTCATCTGCTGTTGCTCAATCAAATGGTTGTGGGCACAACACAACGATAGTTCTGTCTCTCTGGTAAAGTAAAGTGATGGCATGGAAAGGGAATATCCTTCCCTGAAAGTCTCAATATTATCTTCCTCCGTCGAAAATTTGACTTGAATTAATCTTGTTTCATAGACTAGAGATATGAATTAGATGTCGTTTAATGAATATTCAACGAATCTAAGCTTGCCGTTAATGGTCAGTGACAACTAAACATTTGGTCTTGTAGTAAAAAGTGAACCTGTCAGACCATATTATTTTTGTCGATCACATGTATTTTACAGTCTCCGTTTCATGCAGTAACATTCAAAACCACTGTTAAAAAAATGCTTGCCACTGCTGTAATGCTTTCTCAACCATCAGTTGGAATAAGTAAACCGTAATCTTTAATTTCCATAGCCATGTCATTGGTAGTTAATTCTATGTCCAAGAGCATACCTCATTCAACATTGAATTTATATAAAAACAAGTATCTTACCTATAGATTTAAACATAATATATACATTGGCTTACTATGTAAGTATTATACCTTATTGCGTTAATCGTATTTGTAGAGAAAATATGTGAAGTTTATTATATGCAAGACATGAAAGTTCAATTCATAATGAACTGAATGCCAAGACTAAAACAATATCGTATGCGAAGATAATAAAGCACGTTAGCGGCATTAGAGACTGAGAAAAGCATCTAGTGCTGCTTGGACCCACAAGCCTAAAATGTATTAGTTCTTACAGATGTGTGATAGTTATGTCTACTATCGAACGCAGACCTGATGGGGTGATGACATATTACAACTCTGGAAATCTATTTTCATTTTCAGAGTGATAATGATGCAAATACAATACACCATGTCCTGTTTAAAGGGATCGAGAAATAAATGTCCGTCATTTAAAATCAGACAAAGATATTGTTGTGATTTACATATGACAAAATGTAAAAACTGCTCAAGTTTATGCAACAATGGTTTAAAAACGGCTACATGTTCATTCACATGCACACCAATGTTCAACACTGGAATAAGCTTGGCGCCATTCAGTAGATAAGAAGAACATTCCATCATTGGGCCATTCTTTTTCATTGAGGCGACAGTCACAGGGAATGTGTATCTGGACATGTTGCAGAACTTTTGTTGCTGATCAACTCCCTACAGGATCTGCTTTTCAGTAAAATGGGGCTCCACTCCATTGCTATGAAGCAGTGCATGACCTCTTGAAAGCAAACTATCCCGATAGGTTGATCGGAAAATGAGTTCCCCTTGCCTGGCTAAGTGGCTACCTAGGTCACCCGACCTGATCTCCCTTTGACTTTTTTCTCGGGCTTTGTGAAGGATGTTGTGTACCAAGGTGGTACAGTTGACACATTAGAAGAATTGAGGCAACGCAATTACAAATGCAGCAGCGCTAGTCACTCCACAAATGCTACACAACACTTGGCGGGAGGGTAAGTACGTTTAGACGTCTGCAGGGTAACTCAAGGCGCACATATCGAGTTGCATTGACCATTCTCTGAAACTCGGAGAGTTTTTACATCAAGTTCTGTAAAAAGCTATGTTATAGAACCATTATTTACATCTGAAATTATCACATATTTCTCGATCCCTCTAAGCAGGACACGGTGTATAAATATTTTTACTGGGTTATTAATTAACGACACTGTATCAACTACTAGGTCATTTAGTATTGATAGAATTGGTAATAGTCAGAAGGTATTTGGCGAGATGAGGCCGAGGATTCGCCACAGACTACCTGACATTCCCCATACGGTTAGGAAAAATCTCGGAAAAAAACTCAACCAGGTAATCGGCCCAAGCGGAGATCGATCCCGAGCACAACTCCGGATTGGCAGGCAAACACCTTAGCTGACTGAGCTACGCTGGTGGTTAATACAGTATATTAAAGTAAATACATATATGTTTTAAGATTAATTCTCTTGAAAGTAAGGAATGTTAAGTATTAAATAAACTGGAATATTAGTTCGAAAATAATACCCACCAATGCAAAGAGCGTTACTATCATCTAGTCGGAAGCCTTCATTACACGAACACATAAAGCTGCCAAATGTATTGGTACAATGTCCATTGCGGCACAAGTTTTCATACTCTTCACATTCGTTGATATCCTCTAGAAGGACCTGAAAATTTGAAACTGTAGTTAGTATAATGCTAGATTTATCCGTCACGGTGGTCTATTGGCCTTATGAAGCCTGTTGTGTAGACAAATTTACCGACAGAGTCAATGCCTAGGGTGCGCCATAAGAGGCTGGTCTACATCACATCCACGATGAGGCGAGGCAAGGTGAGGTGAGGTGAGGTGAGGCGAGATGAGATGATAGAGATTTGTTGGGATGTCACAGAGGACCGAAGCTTCCAGAAAAAACTCTTGTGTTATCTGGACAATGGGCTTGCCCAACACAAGTTATAAATTGGGGATATACAGCTTGCCCAAGTCAAGTCTGCGAGTGGGGATACAGGGATGGAGTGTAGAGGAATGTAGAGGCAAAACACAGTTGCCACATAGGTCATTTGAGGCTCAGATTTCAAAGTGTGTACATCGTTTGAAATACACTACGCAGTTGTTGTCCTTGTCTTCAGAAAAAGGCAAGCTCTGACAACTGTTATGCTGTCTCCTAACCTCCCTTCCTCATGCAACTTTCTCTCCTATGTCCACGCTTGCCAATCGGAACGCCAAACCTCACTGTCAAAAGTGTGTCAAGCAGATATAGAAGTACAGTCTATTTCAAAGTGTCTTGTTCACGGAGTGTTCTTACATTTTCATTACCGCTCTATGAACTGAAGCGCAGTAGGAAAACTTTACTATCGTATGTGACTGTACGGGTCTCCTTTCACTACAAACCTGCCTACAACTTCCCCTCTCGGCTCGCAGACTTAACTTGGTCGAGCTGTACCGGGGATCGAACCTGGGTGCATAGGATTATAAGTCCAGTGCTCTAGCCACTAGACCACCGTGGCAGCGCACCTCTGAATGTTTATCAGGAAAAAAATTATCCCATAGACTTACTGACTTTATTCTGAAGAAAGTCTATTACAAAAATGTATAGTATCTTACTATTAACTACAAAATTCATATATTGTAACTTACTGTGATGCTGTTGGGTCGATAACCATTGTTATTCGGGCAGAGAAACTTGTACTCTTCAGAGCCTTCTTGCGGACAGAGCTCACAACGAGGACCCCACGCCTTTCCAATTGTGCAACAGCATGTTGCTTTAGTAACGGATTCACCAATCTCTTGGCTACAGCGTCTGCGTCCTGTCCTCTCCTCAACTTTCATGTAGCATCTTGATTGCCGGCGATCTGACAACATGTTCTATGTTAAGAGAAGTCTGCAAGTAGCATGAAACCTCACAGGAAATCTGCGAGAATTAATTACAATAATATGAACTATAAAGATATTCTCTCAATCTCGTAAGTTTAATTGTAATCCTGTGCAAGGTGATGATGTATATCTGTTTTACTTTGTTTTTAGGTTCGTGTCCAGGAAAGGATAGTGACTACCATATATTTCTGTTCCTTGTGTTCGTCCTGTGTTATCTAAGCTGTAGACCCTTTACTTGTGAATAATTAATATAGTTTTATAAAGAATGGCTAAAGAAACAAAATGTTAATGGATGATAATGAAGAATATAAAATTGATGAAAATGGTAATGACAAGACAATGATGAAGGTAGTGGTTGAGAAGAAGAAAAAGAAGCAGAAGGAAAAGAGGAAGACACGATGGGGGTAGTGATGGTGATGATGATGATGATGATGATGACGGTGAGGAGGAGAAATAGGAGGAGGAGGCGTCGTTTTTCTTAAACCTTCACCATGTTCCGGAAAATTTCTCTTACTACATTAACAAAAATAAAACATTTATGTCCAAAGAAAAGAGAATTGTTCAGAAATTTTGCATATGGGATTTGTAAAAATGTTATTACATTTATTAGTTAACTTGAAGTTTACTAGACATTCAAGTAAATGAGATGACTTTATATTTGAAGTTTCATCTTACGATGTTGTATGACGTATATGAAGTATATTATATTTGAAGTGTTTACATGTTACTTTTTCTTGTGTCTTGTGAAGTGTTCAACAAATAATTAAATATTAACTGTTTCCTTTGGAATATATTCCTCATATTATCTGATATTTTGTGATAGAAATAGGCTACTCCTTTGTTTATAGTAATTGAATTATAAAGAAGAATTTATTTCCCTTCCTGCTAATGCCACCAGGTTGTCATTTGAAATTTCTGGTCTCTCCTGGCAATGGCTTATTTGTAACTCACTTCTGAGATTGGGGCGCTTGGAAGGCAGAATTAAGTTGCCCTGATGATATTATGATAGGATGATTATGAAGTGTTAGGAGAGGTCTTAAACCTAAGCCTAACCCAATTTCCAGACCACAAACAGGAACATTTTCCTTTAAGGAAAAATTTCTTTGTTCTAACAGGGAATCGAACCCGGGACCTAATGAACTGTAGTCAGAAGCTCCGACCACTATCCCATTGAGGCTGGTGAATAAAGAAGAATATGAGTTCCTCAATTAAATGTCGAGATTTTAAATATTTTTGGCGCTCAGAAAATAATTATAGATCCCATCATCAAAATGATCTATGTTGCTCAGGACCTGAAATGCTCGTCTTTTTGTTATTAGGCCTATGTTTGATCCAGTTGTTTAGGCTAGCCAAACATGGATCAAACCGAATAAGCGACCTTTCTAGATCTTCAGCGATATGACCTTGATGATGAAACCTGTAAACAATTCCGAAACATACGATTGACAAATCAAACTCTTCTACACAGATATATAAAACGTTATTTCTTTTCTGGCCCACTATGTATGAAAAATATTGGTGAGCAAGAGAGTTACAGTAATGGTAATGCCTTTATATCCAAGAATCCAGCATTATTTAACAACAGCATTCCTTGTTTAGCAACTTACATTAGAGTGACAGGATTTTCATTTTTTTTTTTATTTCTGTAGGTTATTTTACGACGCTTTATCAACTGAATGAGATGAATGTGATAATGCTGGTGAAATGAGTCCGGGATCCAGCACCGAAAGTTACCCAGGATTTACTCACATTGGGTTGAGGGAAAACCCCGAAAAAAACCTCAACCAGGGAACTTGCCACGACTGGGAATCGAATCCGGGCCACCTGGTTTTGCGGCCAGACGCGCTAACTGTTACTCCACAAGTGTGGACGACAGGATTTTCATAATTTTATTTTGTTATAATAAAGTTCCTTTAAATCCTCATCTAATGTAAAGCCAATGTGACATTATAATTTAGAATAATAATTAGATCCATATTTAAACGAACTTTACATGTTAAGCATTTAGTTGGTGCTGTCATGGGGGTCATGGATTTTAATGAATTGTATGAGGAAGAGAAAATTTTGCCCATAAGAAGCCATAATATTATGACGTATGGGTGCCTATATTTTATGCATGGTGATCTGTACTGATCGTAGATCATTTCTTGCTGTTCCTAATATGTTCTTAGATGTTGATAAACATAAATAGTGCACTTCTACAGAGCTGGAATTCAGAACCATATATGAAATAGTAAAGGAGCATCTTCTGCAGACTTCTGGAAAAAGAACTAAGGAAGAGGTTAGTGAAGTACTTTGTATGGTTGTGGCATTATATGGGGCAGAAACATGGACATTATGACGAACTAAACAGAAGCAAATAGAAGCATTTGGAATGTGGGTATGGAGAATAATGGAACTTGTGAAGTGCACAGACAGAATAAGAAATGAAACTGTGTTGGAAAGAGTGGGTGAAGAAAGAATGATGCTGAAACTGATCAGGAAGAGAAAAAGGAATTGGTTAGGTCACTGGCTGAGAAGAAACTGTCTACTGAAGGATGCACTGGAAGGAATGGTGAATGGGAGATGAGTTCGGGGCAGAAGAAGATATCAGATGATACACATCATTAAGATATACCGTATGGATCATATGAGGAGACAAAGAGGAAGGCAGAAAATAGAAAAGATTGGAGAAAGCTGGGTTTGCAGTGAAAGACCTGCCCTTGGGCAGAACACTGAATGAATGAATATAAATAGTGGTAGAAAAAACACCGAGATGCTGCTGATACAAACTCCAAGATTAATCAAGACAAGTGTTCATCTACTGTGAGCCAGGGGCGTATTTTGCGGGCTACCGGCGGTAGCCCAAGGAAATTACAAAAGAAAAAGTTTATAATATAACATTATATAATAATTTTGTATTATTAGTTTTACCATAGTAATTAAAATTAAAGTAATTGTTAGATATATTTTGTGTAATAATAGGGTCAGCGGTAGCCCAAACCCTTTAACCAGTATATGCCCCTGCTGTGAGCTTCGCGGGATCTTCTATAAGTTTTACAATGTAAAGCAAAACAATTTATTTACTTCTACTTTAACATAAAAACATCTATTAAATGACGGCTGGAAAAATAAAAAGAGAAGAGTAAAATATAGTGCATACATTTTATCTTTCCATGCTCGCAGATGTAGATCAGTCGTGGCAGTGCACAGCACAGCTGTACACATGCGAGGGTGAAAAGGTAAAATGTCTACAATGTATAGGCCTATTTATAGGGAGAAAAAATAAGTGGTGGAACATATGGCCAAGAAAAAAATTACCATTACAGCACTGCATTTAGTTATAATAGTAACAATACAAGTACTGTATGCGTAAATCTTAGAGAATAATTATCAAGATAACATTTTTTAACTTAATATAAGAGTCTTGTATCGGTTTTTTGAAGAATGTAAGAGATTTGAGATATTGAGTACAATCTGAATCGTTATATAAGACGACGAAATGTAAGCCTATCATTTAATTGACATACATGCTAAATTGTATTTAATTATATTTCTATATTTTGTCAGATAATCAAATTTTCTTGTCTCTCAATGAAGTACAGCAGTATAATCAATGTGGACCATGTATTAGTAAACTGCCTGCCAATGTATCATTGGTACTATTGAGATAATACATACCAACACATGCATTCCCAGCAGGTACGAGCTCATAGTTAGGAGGACACTGACAAATGAACCTTCCTTGAGTGTTGATGCAAGTTCCATATAGACAGGCTTGAGGGTTATCACATTCGTTGACGTCTGTGCAGTTACCTGATCAAATGAAATAAAACTGTTATAATTTTAGTGTAATTTCAAACGACAATTACTGTGTTTAAGTTAATTGTTCCCTTATATACAGTATATTCTACACTTGAAGATATATACAGTAATTTCAATTACAGTAGAACCCCATTAGTCCGAACTAATTGAGACCAGGGCCTATTCGAATTTTCGAAATTTCGGATTAAGCGGGGACAGGAATGCAAGCAGGGAAATTATGTTTTATCCCTTCCTCACCCTTCAATGTCTACACTCATAGGCGGAGTTATAGGGGGGAGGCATGGGGAGGCAACTTCTCTGAACACTTTTTTTTTTCTATTGTTACAAAATACTGAATTCAAAAGATTTTTCTTGTTCTTTTTTATGATTAAGTTTCTGTGCTTAAATTGAGGAATTAATGTGTTCAGATTATGTCTCTGGACTACAATATTTATTTTAAATTTCTGAATGTATAATAATTTCTATACCTCATTTGAGGAATGGAAGCACTGTAATGTTTCTTTTGCAACAACCTGCACTCATGCATTAGAAGTCTGACACTTGGAGAAATATGAATAACATAATGCAGAACAATGCAGAAAAAAGAAAGTGATCCCAGTTTAATGTGTAAACTTAAAAACGAGAGATTAAGTAAAATAATTAGAATTTACATTTCATATGATATCTTAGGAATGTAAGCTTCAGATAAAAAAGATTCTGTTAGCACTGTTGATGTATACATGTGTTTGTATAAAACAGAAAAAAATAGGGAGATTTTATTAAGTTATGCCCTATTATAATTTGTAGTAGACTTACAGCTCTAGCCATATACAACTAGGTCCGAAAGATTGCGGATATGGATGTAACACTGCTCCCGAAAATATCTTTATTAAATGATCATATTCCGATATACTGTATCATGGTCAAGCTATAATGGTGAGAGAAGGTAAATAATGTTCTCCATAATCTTGTTATATCGGGATTCTTTGGTTTTGCTTTGCCCCCCCCCCCCCCCCCCCCCCCAAGGAAACTGTTCTCTCTCCGCCTATGCTACCGCTGTATACTGTACATTTTGAGTTTCTAAATTCTGTAGCATTAAATTGATCGAGTTTTAGTTCAAATACTCTGTTTTTCATTCACATTCTTTTTCTCCTTTTTTATTTTTACTTTATTATTATTATTATTAGTTTTTTTTTTTTAATTTTTGGCATGTTCGGATTATTCGGAATTTCAGATTAGCAGGGTTCTACTATGCAATATTTATAATATTTTCTATGCAAATACTGTTTACATGTGACTAGTTTATATTCAAAATTAAACAGTAACGAAAACATATTTCATTAAAATGTATAATGAATGCATTACCCACAATGAAGCTAACTTAAAAAAATATATATATCCCTTTCATAGCATATACATAATTCTAATCAATATCGTATTTCAATTGGCACAGAAAAAATGTTGCAAACCGGAATATATTTAATGTTTATGCTGCTTATAAGACAACACATTGAAACATTAAGGGATAGCAGAAATTTAACTAAGAGCTGATTCGAATAATATTAAAAATTTAGCGGCAATAACTGAAGTACATATTAAGAAACCTATACTAACATCAAAAGACCATATATACGGTAACATATCTTTCTCGAAAGAGCAATGGCACATGTACTTAAGTTTCAGCCCTATTTTGGGTACAGCTTGCGGCATGTCGTCCTCAATGGTCTAATAATTACTGTACCATGTTACCTGTTGGATCTGAGGTTCACGGGTTTAAACCTGAGCAGGGGCAATGAATTTTAAAGATTGGTAAAATCCTTTGCACGACTTCCTCTGAGAGAGAAATAAAACTGTAAATTTCGTGATATTTGAAAGTAAATTCTTATATTTTGCAACTTCAATAACATTTTTACCACAATGATACTAACTGGTGCAATTAATTCAATTATAAAGATGGGATATAACTTTCAATTTTAACTCACCTCCAGAACCATCTAAAGTATACCCTTCTTCACATTCGCAGCGAAACATTCCAAAGATGTTCACACATCGTCCATACACACATAAGTTACTGAACATCTGGCATTCATTAATGTCTGAAAGAACAGAAAAATAATGAATTTTCTAATATTATTTATGTACTTCATGTAATTTCAAAATTAAACAATAAACAGGAGAACAAAGCCTTCTGTGCTCGAGGTTACGGGTTCGATCCTGGCTCAGGTCGATGGCATTTAATTGTGTTTAAATGCGACAGGCTCATGTCACTAGATTTACTGGTATGTAAAAGAACTCCTGTGAGACAAAATTCTGGCACGCTGGTGACGTTGATACAACCTCTGCAGTTGCGAACGTCGTTAGATAAACCATAATTTGAATTTGAACAAAGCAAACACAAATATTTTCCAAATATTCAAATTGCCATATGACAGTGTCCAATAATAACAGTATCTACTATAGTAAAGTACTGTACCATAACTAACATATTGTATTACCGTACATACTCTTTGTTACACATTACAACAAACTATTGTAAATGACTGTACAACATAATAATTTTGAAGTTACTCTTGAATGATTTAATACTTTAATTTAATATGATGAATTAAATACTGAACTGCAGTACACGAGAAGCATAATTCTTTTGTTTTTTAACTTAGTTATTTAACGATGCATCAATGGGATTGGTAACAGCGAGATGGTATTTGGCGAGATGAGGCCGAGGATTCGTCACAGATTACCTGACATTTGCCTTACAGTTGGGAAAAACTTCGGAAAAAACCCAACCAGGTAATCAACCCAAGTGGAAATCGAACCTGCGCCCTAGCACAACTCCAGATCGGCAGGCAAGCGCCTTAGCTGACTGAGCTACACTAGAGGCTGCATAATTCTTTCTTCACTTTCTTTCTGAAGCATGCAGAGGCATTAAATAAAGAATTACCAATTAAAACACAAGCTCAAAATAATTACCGGTACTTTAAATTTGAGAGAAGAAGATTAAGAATATCATTTACAATTAGCTGATCTTAAATGAGATTTGTTGCACACTTGTAAAGCGTAGTGACTTATCCAGAAAAGTAGACTTATAAACAAAAATTAAATATATATAATCTCAGAATGCTATAATAAAATAAAAGACTACTTCTGTACATACTGTTACGCTATGTACTATAGGTATATAATATACAGAGTGTTTCATAAGTATACAATTTTTAGAGATGTAATGTAGAGTTCAATATAGAAATAAAATCACTTAAGGTAGTTCTCCTGAGGAAGCATTATCTCAGAGTTATAGTGTAAGGTAGCAGTAAAAAAAGGTACAAAATATGTCTCTCGATAAGATTTATCTTATAATTTATGCAATATGGTGCTGCTGCACATTTTAACCACCAAGAGAAAGGGATTACCTCAATAACACCTACTGGTATTGAAACAAATGAACCTGTTGCTCAGCCAGCCAGTTCACCAGACTTTTGTACTTGTTGGTAGTGTATGACAGTGATAATACATGCACAGCAGAACCACAGCAACAAGTTTGATGTGACTTCGAAATTATTCTAAATAAGTTAAACGGATTCAGTGGCGTTACAAGACCCTTATGGTGACAAGCACAGTTCTGTCTTTGTTATTTTAAACCTTTATTACGGACAACATATTATTCATTGGATGGGAGTGGGAGAAGTAACTTTCAGCTTATAAGCCTTGTTATTATTCTTCTTCTTACTTTTCCACTCCCCTCCTCCTCCTCCTCCTTCTTCTTGTTGTTAAACATTAAACTCTTGGCTCAGAGCAGCTCTTAATTCTTATAGTGCATACAATTTCCTATCTTTCGAAGCGAAAATTCATGGGGAATTTCAACAGTCGATGTTCGTCCACTCTCTCAGTATAGGCTAGTTAAATGAAACGATATTCGTCGTCAATTGTCATGAATATTATCAAGCAGACATTTTATTTCAGAGTGTTTTTTTGAAGTTTTATTTTTATTCTGCTTTGTTACTACTTTTCAGACACCTCAAGTTGGCTGTTTGAATTCAACTCATGCCTGCTTGTAATTTATTATTGTGACTGATTGGTGAGTAAATTGATGCCGAAAGGAGTACATCAATAAATACCAAAACGTCAACCATTACATAGAATTCTGCCAACATATATTGCACTAGGCGATATCTGTTGTTTTACCCAGGAAGAGAGGCTCGAAGGCGTATGTTTGATGCCTAAAAACTTATGTCTAGGGAAAGGAATATCCACTCGTTCCGTACAAATAAATTAAATCATAAGCTCCAATTGTTAATTTCAGCTTATTTTCAATTCAACCAAGACATTCTCCGAAAAACTATCACTAGCTATTTTGTTCTTGCTGTTCCCTCTTACTTATGAGACACTCATCATTTTACATAAAATGGCGCATTAAATTTGTAATGAAAAGTGTATTTTATAACATATTTCAAATGCACAAAACTTAGAATACCGGTATGTAATCTTTTTGATTATAGTTTGGTAATAAGTAAACTGAATCTCCGACAGCTGAAGAGTACCGGTATTCCAAGATATACTGCTTTTAAGCTATATAAGAAAAAATGTAATGATATATGCAAATATTAAAAAAAAAAAGAATGCTTTTGTTTTATTTGTTAACTAACCTACACAGGCCTGCTCGCTTCTCTCGTCTGGGTGCATAAAGCCCATTTCACATTCACATCGGAAGGAGCCTGGATAGTTTAGACAGTGACCATTTTCACAGAGTGTTGGATCATTTGAGCACTCATCGATGTCCACACAAGAATAGCCATCACCTCGAAAGCCAGCATCACAAACACACTGAAAATGTAATTAAAATATGATTCATTAATTATTCTTCTGTTCACTTGCTTTAATGTGAGACTCAGAAAGGTGGACTGTAACCATAATATACAAAAGTAGAATTTAAAGAACAGAAATGAGATTTTTACTATGTATAGATGTCCAATTATAAGCAGTAATGAAAGATGTCGTGTGAGAAAAAAACACTTCAAAACACAATAAAGTAAATGAAATACCAAAAACTTATGAATAAAGGAAGAATCTGTAGAAAAGTTTTCAAACATCATCATATAAACCATAGATTAGTGAAGTGCTTTGTGTGGAGTGTAGCATTGTATGGGAAGAAACATGTACATTACGACGAAATGAAGAGAAGCGACTAGAAGAATCTGAAATGTGGATTTATTTTATTGGGTTATTTTACGACGCTGTATCAACATCTTAGGTTATTTAGCGTCTTAATGAAATGAAGGTGATAATGCCAGTGAAACGAGTCCGGGGTCCAGCACCGAAAGTTACCCAGCATTTGCTCGTATTGGGTTGAGGGAAAACCCCGGAAAAAACCTCAACCAGGTAACTTGTCCCGACCAGGATTCGAACCTGGGCCACATGGTTTCGCGGCCAGATGCGCTGACAGTTACTCCACAGGTATGGACCTGAAATGTGGATGTGGAGAAGAATGGAGCATGTGAAATGGACAGAAAGAATAAGAAACGAAGTTGTGTTGGAAAAAGTGGGTGAAGAAAGAATGATGCTGAAACTGATGAGAAAGAGGAAAAGAAATTGGCTGGGTCACTGGTTGAGAAGAAACTGCCTACTAAACGATTCACTGGAAGATGGTGAACAGAAGAAGAGTTAGGGGCAGAAGAAGATATCAGATGATAGATGACATTAAGATATATGGATCATATGCGGAGTCTAAGAGGAAGGCAGAAAATAGTAAAGACATTAAATGTCTGTCCTGTTTGCTAATAACCAAGTTAACATAGCATAAACAGAAGTATTCACAACTTGCACATATCTTACACAAAACAGCACAACAACACAATTTACATATGGTAGAACTATTTATTAATTTATAACCATAGAAGACAGTGATCTCTGAAATAGAAAATATTAATCTGTCAATTTGAAAATTTGATATTCTTAGGCTGTGGTGTACCAGAAACTTACACTTAGGGCGGAGTTCTTAAGGAAGATTGTTAAATTTGTTTTGAGAGATGAAATAAGCAATATCAAAAAAGAACTGAAAATCTTCAGCATAGGGAATAAGATTACTGCGTGCAAAAACAAATGAAGGGTTCAGAACCGTAGTGGGCCAAGCGCCATTTACTAAAATCGTAGAAAACAAGGGTTAAAATGAAGTTATTACCATAATCCAATGGAAACATACAGCAAGTAATATAAAGTATACACATTCAAACTAAATGATATGTCAATCTTCATTAAATAATACGGTATTCACCTAACTTTAACCCTTGCTTTCTCCGTTTTTAATAAATGGCGCTTGGCCCACTATGGCTCTGAACCCTTCAAATAACATGAATATCTATTAAATATGAACTTCTGCAGGACAGACTGATAAGCTATAGAAAGTGGACCTGTTAGATACAGAAACATAGGTCATCCAAAAAGATGATGGCAGGTGACTTCAATAACTATGAACAATGGTGGTGGTGGTGGTGATGGTGGTGGTGGTGGTGATGGTGGTGCTGCTGATGATGATGATGATGAACAATAATAATAAGTTAAGTGATGAAGACGATAACGATGATGATATTCTATCGAATTCTTATTATTTTTTTTTAATTAAAGCAGAGTTTTGATATGTATGACTACAAGCATATTTCAAAATGTAATATAATCTTTACTGAAATTCCTAGTTTTTAAGACACAAGACTTTTGTTACTGGTCCCAAAGGCTTCTGATTAGTATTTTCATTGGTAAAATATGACATACTTGCTTGTTACATATTTGCTTCAATCTAGAGCAAAATTCTGAATTTAAAATTATATTATATATGAATCATCAGAAATAAAAGATACAAAAAATCATATATGTTATCGTACTTTACCTTAAATGAACCTTCTGTGTTAATACACTGAGCATTTTGGTCACATCCACCATTGTTTGTAAGACATTCATTTACATCTCTACAACTCACTCCATTTCCAGTAAAACCATCCCGACAGCGACAAAAATAGGAACCCTGAAATAAAAACAAACGAATAATTACATAGATGTTATCTAAATTGTGACGGGTTGCAGTCTGTGAGAAGATCTGCCTTGTACTCTTTGGGAAAAAAACAGAGAGAGAGAGAGAGGGAGGGGAGAGGGGGGAGAGGGAGGGGAGAGGGAGGGGATAGGGGGGAGAGGGAGGGGGAGAGGGAGGGGGAGAGGGAGGGGGAGATGGAGGGGGAGAGGGAGAAAGCGAGGGGTAGGGAAATGGGAGGAAAAAGGGAATAGGTAGAAAGGGAGAGGAGAAGAAGGGAAGGTGTAAAAGAAAGGAGAGGGAGACAGCCAGGTAGACAGACTGCATGCCCGAAACCACTGTTTCGTGTCAGAGTTGGTGAGGAAACTTTTATTTCCGTAAATTTCTTTAAAATACAGCAATTTTAGCATCACAAAAACACTTTATCACTACCAGGGTTATTGGGAACTTGTATTTTAGTGAAAATCTCAATATAACTTCTTTTATAGCATTAAATACTTTCCTTATGTTCTTCCAAAAATGTTTCTGAGAAGTGTTCTATAATCAGTTTGTGAGTAATTTGAGGACTTTCTGTAAGCAACAGATAGTGTCATAAGATTTCTGTTTGAGATTCTCCACCCTTCAAGTTAGCCTGAGTTTGCCGAAGTTGATATTATACTTCTTAGTTTGTGGACCATGTTCTCATGTTACATGCAGGAGTTTACAAATTAACATGCAGTATTGTAACGACTTCTACATTGACCAAACTGGGAGATCTTTTCAAACACATTACAAGGAAAACATCACAGCAATAACTAAATAACACAGTACTTCCAGTTACGCAGAACACATGACCAATATCAACCACAACTACAGCAATATAGAAACAGACATGGAAATTCTATACACTCAACCGATAAATCAGAAACTAAATACACTAGAACAATACGAAATTAATAGATACACAAAGACACATCAACACACAACTGAATTTCAGAATACAAACCCTTTTTGACACAGCACTACTGATTATAAAACACCTACACCAAGACAATAACAACAAGAAAATCGGAAACGAGCATAAGACTTCACTAGAAATCTGAAGATAGTGGACATAAGCCAGAACTAGTATTAATCAAGGTAAAATATCACATTAATTTCAATTTTATTTAACACAGTAAAGTTATTTATTTAACAAAATAACGAATCATCAGTGAATATAATTTAGCTTTCAATGCAGAGCACTTCACAGTTAGCTACATGGCTCTCCAAAAGTATACTCGATTTAAGTGATATTTTCAATATGTGCATCTCTTACACGTATGTCAGTGAACAATGTTACATACAGAAGGCTAAAAAGCTGTGAACCAGTGGTATATTTTGTATTGATATAATTCAAATATTTTCCGCCAGAAGCCAGTGCAATAGATACCATAAGATAGCTGATACAAACTGAGTAATGGCGGATCCCCAAGTAGACTTTCGCATTTTTCACATCTATTCATGAACAAAGGAATCTCTCATAAGCAGTAAAATTATTAAAGAGAGCTGTTTTACTTTTTCATTTAATGAACGCCTAAACTTCAATTCTAATCATGTTTAGCACATGATATGCACTCACGCACATACAAAAAAACTGTGCAGACACCTAAGTGGTTGAAGTACTTACAGGAGCATTAATGCAGTCTGCATTCATGTCACAGTTGTAGGTGCCCAGCTCGCATTCATCGTCATCTGTGCAACCTGGTCCACTGTCAGGTTTGGCTGAATAACCTTCCTCACATCGACACATGAACGATCCAAGAGTGTTGTCACACTCTCCATTCTCACACATATCTTCGTCCATTTCACACTCGTCTACGTCTGTAAGTTCGAGTAAATTCACACACTTATTAATGTATGTAAATACACAATTATGACTAATAACAACAAATTGTATACAGGAATTAATCATAAAATAGGTTATGCTAGAAAACAGATTGTAAATTGTACATACTGGTAACTACTTTCGCAGTACAGGTATGCATTGTATATGTAGGAACTAAGGCAACAACTGTATTATATAAATTGTAAAATTGTTAAGACTATATTCTTCTATATGAGGCAAGCGGTAGCGACGTGGTTGGGTTGTGCTACAAGTTGGAAGATCGCGGATTCAACTCCCAATGGGGTCATGGATTTTTTTCCTTGATTTAATCCTTTCGATTACACTATGTCCCTGGAGATCACTCGTCCTATGGGGCTACAGGTGGTCAACATACAGACTTCACGTCTCTATTGCTGCTTAGTGCCCCTTATCTCGTAAGGTAGGGATCTTAACATCCCGGGTCTCTAAATGGGGTAGCTTTTCATTCATTTTGTATTCTTCTATATACCTTCCTCTTCTCTGTTTCCCCTTACCAGCCATGCAATTCGAAACAAAAACCAGTGATCCTCCTCTGTTTTGTTGGCAAACTAAGCGACCAACTCTTTACCTCAGTTGCTATAAAGGGCTGTGAGGATTATTTCGCAGTAGTTTAGGATTAAGAATAATCAACATCAGTGCAGTGTGAGATAATTACAAACTTTGGAAAATATGACAACCTACTTTATTTATATTACCGGTACTTCTTGTATGGTGGGTTACTGGCAGCCTGCTCCCTGTGCAATGCGTGGGCTGTTAGAGGTGCGGCATAGTAGATCCTCAGTCGCCATATGGCATTCACTGTAGTCACAAGTCATGTTACAAAAGTTTTGATTCTTCAAGTGTACAAAGTTTGTGTATGAAGTTTAGTGATTATTATGTATATAGGTAATGCCTACCAACAAATTCTCATTGTGTGAACATGTGTATATGTACAATACGTACATAAAAGACAAAAGATCGTGTGTGAAAGCAAGGCATAAATTTCGAATAAAGTTTCCAAACAAACCTGTGCCTTCTGCCGAAACAATTAGAAGGCTTGCTAAAAGATTTAAAGAAACAGGCTCAGTGAACAATCGAAAATCAAACAGAAAACGTAGTATTCTTATAGAAGAAAAATTCGTTTATCAGAAGACGTCAGTTGTGTGTGGCGGCAAATGGGGGCCATTTTCAGCAATGGCTGTGAGCACGGTAAGTCCAAATTATTGAACATTTATTGTTAGTAGGCTACTGTTATGTAGTATTGTAGAAGTGCCGGAGAAATGGTTGTGTGTTCACCGGAAACCACGTCAGCAGTGGGCCACAAGTCACCTGCCATTTTCTCGCCTCATGTCATAATAATGTCTCTGTATTATACAAAAAATAAATAAAAATAAAGAAATTCATTGTGTGACAACCCATGGAGAGTCAAGGCATACCAGCTGACTGCTGGCCTCACATCCACATACCCTAGCAGAGGTGAACAATCATCCAAACAGTATGGGAGTACCATGATTCCCCCAGCTGTTATAACTGACTTGTGAAACCAGATTTCACTAATTAGCATAGCTTCCAAATTCATCACAATGCTGGGTGGTAGTTCCATACAATGACCTAAATGTCATAAGAAAATTTCTTTTCCCCGGCTGCAAAAGGGTATCTGTCGGATACAGGGGGGGAGAGCCATTAATCCTTCCCATTGAAGGCTTTAAGGAACCAACCTGGACAAATACCCAACGTCCCATCCCTACCTTCCCGTGGTGCAGCTGTTAGTAAGCATAATTTTACAAGCCGAACTAAAGGGAGGGGCTACTCATCCATTAGCACTGGTCAGCTTGATGAGTTAATGACTGAATTTGGTATAATTTTCCTCTATTCAATACCTAATTCCCTCTTTACCCTTTCCTATCCAGTCCTCTGACTGAACTCTTACTTTCTTCGATCCCGACGGCATTAGAGCATTCGAGGCCTAGGGGTTCATTTCCCTTTCCTTCCTCCTCTTTCTACTTTTCTGTTCCTAGTGCTGACCTGCTATGGCACTAAAATCGTCCTCCAGTGGCTTAAGGAGGGAAAGCTGGTGATCAACAACATCTCCCAGCTAGGTCCAGTGGACCCGTCGACCAACAGCAGGTGTGGTCCTCCAGATATTCTGGGGGTTGTGTGTGAATGAAGTAGCCATCAAAACGTTAAAATATGGTGTTCACTTAAATCGGCTACAACTTGCCATTTAACTCAAACCAAGAAATGGATTCGGAACACCTCAAAATCTGTGCTTCAGTGGCTGGCCATGACAATATCTTTGAAAAATATTGGAGTGCAAGAGGTCAAATGACTTTATTGTCAAACGCCTGGCATTAGAAAACAACAACAACAACAATTTCTTTTCCCCATGAAGACTCAAACCAGCACTTATTCTGTATCTGTAGTACTAGTGCTCTAAACATGACACCTTAGTCCACCCAACTATGGTGCGAGACTGTACTATACATCCTATGTTATTTGCATTAGATCTGCTTTTTATTCTATCTGCTAAACACCCAAATTGATACTTAGTTATACTTTTTCTTCTAACTCCTACCATAACTTGTTTGAAGAACTTAATGATTTGAGGTGTAATTCTGAGTCATTACTCGCCGAACAAAATATTTTTGGGGCACAAAATTTGTATTTTCTTTTCACCTGGCATTATTTCTTATAAGTTAGTACAACAAACAATTCGAGAAGAAAAGTTTTAGAGTAGCTATAGACGGAGCATACGGACATGTGGAGTACCAGTGTAGATGAACAGACATAATGTACAGAACCCAAAATCTACTTTTTCACCACCAGAGATTCTGAAAACGTATAGGTTTGTAAAAGTATCCAAATCGATTTTGATAGTATGACAGTAATTTCTGTTACATCATCGCTATCCCGACAAGATTAACAAGCGGATTCATAATTGATCCAACTGTAAGGATGGAAACGTACGAAAATCAACCTGCTGAGGTACATCAGGAAAAATGCGACATATACGACCCCACTATACCATATTATAAGAAAAAATATCTAATGTCGATCGAAGTTATTGGATTACTGATGGGAGCTAGAGGGACCATCACAAAAGATTTTTGCAAGCAGTTTGGTCTAGGACAAACTCTTGTCACTGAAGTATCTCTGTCTGCAGTGAAAGGATCTATAAAAATCCTAAGAAACCATCTCTACACGCCATCTCCTATGGCGATCTGCTCACTTAAGTTGGGTCCTGCAACTAGTGCTAAATAGACGACTGTGATCACCTGATAGCAAATAGATACTAGGAAATTTTATGTTTCTTCTGGAATTAATGATGTTTTGTTTAGTCATCTTCAATTATTTATAATTGTGTTATTTCTTTTTCTTTTCCTTCTCCATTGTTTTCTTTTTTCCATTATAATTGTTTACCTACCATTTATTAAAAAAAAACAACAATTTTATGGTAAGCTTTGTCTTGTAGGCAGCCTTCACTTGGAGGAAGTGAATAAAATTTATTCAAAATAAATACCAGTACTATAATGAGAAATAAGAGATTGTTATTTAAAAATTGACCCTACACAGACAAATAGACTGAAGTTTAGACTGACCTATACAAGATGTACTGTCGGGACCAGGAAGCAGGCCTTTGGTGCATATACACGAATAACTTCCAGGAGTATTAGTACACTTTCCTCCATTACAGATACGAGGGTTCTCCTTACATTCGTCAACATCTGTACAACTTCTGCCGTCCAGAAGAAGCATGTATCCAGTGCTGTGAACACAAATAATAAATAATTTAACTCCAATAATAAGTAATGTATCCTTTCTTTAAAAATAACTTTTACATGCAATTGCAATTAAATGACAACACATTATGAACACTTACTCAATAATAAAATACAATATTTTGATATGTACTGATAGGCCTCCATATCTTACAATAACAAATGCTATTTAAATAAAATATTAAACATTAATAATTAATATGTACATATACTACCGGTACGTATTTATATTGTCTGTACCGGTACCAGTATGTATAAAATTACATTCAGAGCCAGATTTATGTATAGTGCCGCCCCTTGGCAGTGCTAAAACTTGCCGCCCTCAACTCCCATAAACAGTTTATGAGTAGCTATTATACAGATTATGTTTAGTTTCAATTACTTTTAAATGAAATGTTACAATTCAGAAAACAAATTACTGGAATCAAAATACATGCAAAATATAAAGATTTCCTTCGCACTTTCTTCAGAAAGAAAAAATTGATGATGTCATCAAAGTCGATCTGACAAAGGACATCTGACTCGATACAAAGAAACATATTGAAACTGATTCATTGTTGAAACAAAATTGATTTGTGAAAGACAGGCTGTGGTTTATTTTTAAGCATTGGTTTTGTTGGTGGTATAATTATTATGAGTATTTCTTACTTGGATAGGAAGTATAAAGTAAATTGAAAAATAAATCCAACTCTTTGCTGAATAAACTTTTCATATCAAATTATATAGGGTAGTGCACATGCTGGAAAGTGATTAAAATAATAGTATTGTTGACGATATATTTATATTGGAAATGTAACAGAGTTGTGGTTACTATCCATAGTGATAAATAGCTAATAAACACACATCCAATTTAATTTTCAACAAAAGCAGTTAAATTTAAGCAGTTTCATAGTATAATAACGTGATATCGGCATTACATTAAAACTATACTGCTGCACACTTTCCTTTTACTTTCACTGAAACCACGACAATGCGATAACAAAACAATATTCGACTTCCACAAAGTGTTCAAGAAGAAACTTCAGAAAAGATTTACCAACAAGTGTTTTAAAAACAAATTTCAGTGTAAGAAAAAAAAAAAAAAAAAAAAAAAGAAAGAGAAAGCGAGAGAATGCCGCCCACCTTGGAAATTGCCGCCGTAGGCAACTGCCTAGGTTGCCTAGGCTTAAATCCGGTATTGATTACATTAGTGAACAGCCATTTTGTAACCTAAACGAAAACATGTGATGTTACATGAATGTTACATGCTAAATTCGAATATATCACCAAAAGTCTCTATCTGGCTCTGTTTTTGAGTTACAATCTATAAATGAATGAAAACAAACATAAAAAATATATATTTTCGTACACTTTACTTAATCTCAAAAACTGCCACTGAGCGCTGAAAAAATAATTTTGTCTTTCGGTATAAGACTTGTATAATGTACTATGACTAAGTGCCAAGTTCAAAAACTCTTGAATATAAGTTACATAGGTTAGGTTTACTGGGGGGGGGGGGGAGAGTAATACCTGAGCTGTTCTTCAACTCGTGGCTTAATATTCTATCTTTTCAGTCAAGCACTGTAAAGAAAGTGTGATTGAATTAACAAGTACGAGTTTTGTCTAGTGAAGTATTTATTGTGATCATACGTCTTTGAATTAATTTTTAATGAATTTAAACAGGATAGAAACAAATGATGTTGGTAGTATTTCACAGTATGTAAACATGCCACATAATGTCGAGTTAGCAGGTCTGTTAAACTATTCGAATAATTTCCGTTATATTTTTTTGGAAAATTCACTTCGAAATCACATAACAAAGAACATTACAAAATTTGACAAACTCTGTTTTGGCTCTCTGCTAGGTGACCAGGATAGGCTTTAGACCCCCAAGATATGTTGTTCTTTCTTGTCATTTTATCTGAATGGCAGAAAGCCTCTTGCAGTTCCAATGATTTAGCGAGAATCTAAAGATAATGTGACCGATTGCTACTTTTTCTTTCAGGATTTACTGAAAAAACCAAACATTTAATTGTTTATTCCCAAGTAGCATCAGCTTTAAAGCCTGTACGACATAGTGATGATCTGCTTGCAGATCATATATGTAACAGATATGTCGGGCTTATAGGCTTTGAGGTTAACAACTTTTGTCAGGTTTACTACGCTGCCATCTAGTTGTTACGTAAGGAGTCACGTCATAATTCCCATTTGAATTGCATTAGCGACTGTGCTGCCATCTCGTGTTTGTTGACGGTGGACGGGTGGCGATCCTGGCGGTTATTCTCTTCAAAGTGCTGCAGATTTTAATGTAGCAAGGAGTTATCTGTTACATATATGATCTAGGCTGCCTGTTTCGAATCCATATAAAAGTGATGAAAGACAATGTCCTGAAACATCCTCCCCTTCAAGTGATCATTTCCTTCTTAAGAATTTAATTACAGCAAAAGACCTACATATCGATATTTTATTCAGCAATATAAGTTAAATGATTTAGTGCGCCGTCTCAACACCTCGAAACAAGATCTTTTAACGAGATGTGGAATATCCTCATTTTCATTGAAGTGTTCACTACAAAACTGTTGGATTGGGAGAACTGGAGATGTAGTAGATGAACAAGGATAAAGTGTCTTCCTCGCTCCCTTGATCTCAATCCATGCGACTTCTTTTAATGGGTGTTATGTGAAGGATAAATATGTTAAATCTACCATTGGATATTAATGAAGTTGAGAATAACCACAGTGACTGAAACAATTGTGAGATGATTTGGATTACAGACTGAAAATTTGTCGTGTCATGAACTGAGCTCACACTGAGCATCTTTAGAGCATGTAAAACTTTCAGTGTTTGTCTTTCAAATGATATTAGTTACAAATGTACCATATAGCTGTAAAACTTACCTTGGTATAAGCCCGCCATCAGTCCCTATCCTGCGCAAGATTACTCCAGTCTCTACCATCATATCCCACCTCCCTCAAATCCATTTTCATATTACCTTCCCATCTACGTCTCGGCCTCCCAAAGGTCTTTTTCCCTCCTCTGTATTTCTGGATTCACCCATACGTGCTACATGCTCTGCCCATCTCAAACGTGTGAATTTAATGTTCCTAATTATGTCAGGTGAAAAATACAATGCGTGCAGTTCTGTGTTGTGTAACTTTCTCCATTCTCCTGTAACTTCATCCCTCTTAGCCCCAAATATTTTCCTAAGAACCTTATTCTTAAATACCCTTAATCTCTGCTCCTCTCGCAAAGTGAGAGCCCAAGTTTCACAACCGTACAGAACAACCGGTAATATTGTTTTATAAATTCTAACTTTCAGATTTTTTGACAGCAGACTAGATGACAAAAGCTTCTCAACAGGCACTTTCCGTATTTATTTTGTGTTTAATTTAATTAGAAATACATGATACAAAAATAAAATACGCTTTGGAATAGTTTACAAGTTCAGGCACTACCGGTATTAATAAATTCAAATGCGTGCATATGCATAAATATGATTATCTGCTCCTCTTTTACGATGGAAATTAGTCTAACCATTATAAATATTTGACAATTACTTTTACGATACTTACTAATATAATAAGTACTAACCTACATGCACATGAGTAGCTGCCAGGTGTGTTCATGCAAATGTCGTCACAGCCACCATTGTTCGACCTGCATTCATCAATATCTGAAAAATAAATACATCAATTTTATTACAAATTATATATGGACTACCAATATATGTGAACAAGCTTTGTTCTTATGTTAAAATAAATCGACATACCTTCACAATGAGATTTCTGTCCAGTTTGTTGGTAGCCATCATCACAAACACATTGATACGTGCCCATCATGTTTTCACAGACTCCATTGGAACAGATGCCACTTGTGCGAGAACATTCGTCAATATCTGAAAAATGGAATATAAATTAGACCGTCCCAATGATATTAATTTATTTTTTTTTATCCAATGCCACCAGGTTGTCTTTCGACATTTCTGATCTTCTCTCCTGGCCATGGCTTAGTTGTAACCCACATCTGAGATTGGGGCGCCTGGAAGGCGGAGGTACATTACCCCGATGATGTGATAGGATGATTATGATAATGTGGTGCCAGGAGAGGTCTTAAATCTAAACTTAACCTAAATTCCAGACCATGGACGAACACAGGAATAATCCACTTTAAGGAAAAATTCCTGTGCTCTAACCGGGAATCGAACCCGGGACCTCATGAACTATAGCCAGAAGCTCTGACCACTAGACCATGAGGCTGGTCTTCTCTTCTATTATTTGCATAATTATAAACTTGAAAAAAACCTTTTTATGAATGAATAAATTCATGAAAATGTGACTAATTTCACTGGTAGAGAAATGCATTCCATTTGTGACTTTTTACTGAAGTCCAAGATTTTCTTCCATTTTCTCTTATTTTGCAAATGTACTGTCAGAAGAAAACAAGTTGTACATGTATTCTATCTACTGGGATGTTTAAATGGTTTGATACAGAGCAATTAAGTCATGACTTCAGAGTAGGTTTAGAATCAAAGTGAATTTTTTGCCTCATTCCAATTACTTACATTCAAAATAGGTTTTTCTTTGAGTAAGTAATATCCTTTTTTATTACTATTAGATTTAAACTTTATCTTTGCTCTTCCTGTCCGTGATTCCTTAATATTCCAAAAATCAAAATCGGACTTTGTACCCTTAGAACAGAAGCAAATGAGACTCTATGACCAAAGCTCCATTACAAAAAAAAGAAACAGCACATTACAAGAAAAATTATATAAAAGTATAATTGTCAACATTAGAACAAAAACAACAGTGGCACATTTCAGACTGACAAACTCTATTTATCTATATATGTAGATTCAATCTATCAGATATATATGTCAATGTAAAATATGGAACAGAAAACAGTAAATCCCTCTTAGCTATTATGTAATTCTGCCAATATTAATGCAACTGCTGGAAATTCGTCTTGAAAAACATTGTTTATAATCAGTGAACAGACTTGCATTGCAGCTCTGATAACTTCTTACACTTAAAAGAACCTACGTCCACGAAGTTGGCCTTTCACACGAAAGAAAACAAGAAACAAAAATCACAAGGTACCAAGACACAGAAGTATGAATGTATTTTAAGAGTTAATTAACTCAAAGGTTTTGTCTTGTAGTGCTAAAATGTAGAGAATACTCCAACAAGAAGGGTAGCTTTTTTTAAACGAAGAAAAACATTAACAAGCAAAACTAATTTCCATCATCCTCATTGTCGTGACCATCATCATCAATACCATTTTTCATCTATTAGGTCATTTGACCTGTTACAGTTGTACTTTCATCTTTTAGTACATTCTGTAATGACAATGTTAAATTTAATAACATTCAGAAATTATTAATTTATCAATTATACCATTAGCACAATTTTTACGAGCAAAAGAATCGTTTAAGCTCTGGAATTAATAGGTATAAACGGTATAATGTATTTACAAAAATATAAGGTCTTCTGTTAGGAACTCGACTGGACCCTGCAGTCTGCACAGCCTTTGCATGGTATAGCACAGCTCTCTTTCACCAGGAATTAAGTGTCCAGTCGCGTTCCTAACAGAAGATTCCGTTTTTCTTGGCGACTGTTGATTGCTGACATTTTCATTATGGTCCATTAAGACATTCCTGGGCTTTCTTAAGCTGTCGGTTTGGGTAATTCCATTTCTGAGGTGAAGAAACCTGTAGGGTTAGCTAGCAAAATTTAATCTTGATGTATCTACAGTGACGTATATATTATGCAAATTTGGGTTTCAGGTATAGCTCCTTGTGAAGCAGACTTGAATAATTTCAAGGGAAAAATTGTTCCAGGGCCAGGTATCGATCCCAGGACTTTTGGCTGGGTGTGCCGATGCTCTACTGACTGAGCTACCCAGAAACTGCACCCGACACTGTCTCAATTTTTCCCTTTATATCGACACATCACAAGTGGGCTGACAAGACGCCAGACACCCAACTTTGAGTGCACACAAATTCTGTGTGACACAGCCAAAGGTCCCGGGATTGATACCTGGCCCACTGAACAATTTTTCCCTTGAAATTATTCAAGTCTGCTTCACAGGAAGCTATACCTGAAAGCCAGATTTGCGCAATTAAGAACATTAATTGGCAGTAAAAGAAGAAATTGTTGAAGTCGTCTTCATTAAACCGAATGTTTTTTTTTTAACTAATGGTGGGTACTTGACTTAATGATATAATTAAAATATTGTTTTATACTGCAAAAAAAAAAAAAACATTTGAAATGTTTAAGTTATAATGCAGTACTAGCTAGTAAATTTTCATTACAAGATCTTTAAAACTATGTAGATTATTTGACTTGATCTCGACACATGTGAAAGCAATTGGTTGTAAAGGTATGGTAGCTCAATGCTATTAAGCTGGTTTCATTCTGTGAAAACGGGTTCAATCCTCTCTGCTGAATGGTGTGATACGTGTAGTGGACAAGATTGGAGGATGAAGATTTTTTCGGGATTCTCTCGTTTCTCTCAGTAATACAAATTTTATTCCACCCAACACACTCTCTATCACCCTATTCTTTTCTATGAACGCTCATGACTGAGTCCGATGTTGGTTCCTGCTGGCGAGATCAGGGACATTCCTTATACTGGTGAGGGATGCAGAGTTTTATCCCTTGCCCCTACAAAGGGGACGTTTGCTGTGTTCCTTAGTGCTGTCTTTGGAATTCCACAGATTGTGCGCTGATTAGCTGGTACAATCATCTACATATGAATGATGCTTATGTCGCGTTTGAAAATTTTGAGTACAACATAAAATACTTCATGTCACAAACGATTCTCAGCTTTATTTCCCCCCATGAGGAAGTACAGTTCTTTTGATTTTTTTTTTTTTATAAATCCTTCTGGAATCAATGACACTCAATTCCAGAGGAACACTAAAGGTATCGAATTTTAAGTGTTTCTTTATTATTTTCAAACTAGACCATGACCACTTCATTTTAAATATTTTATTGTAAAACTTTTGCAATTATCCAATCACATCAACGATTGTGCAAGCCTTTTTGATTAGAACTATTTTCAATATAACACAGAGTCTGAAATGTTACTTTACCTTTACAAGCTTTCTTGTTAGGTGCCAACTCGTGACCAGGAGGACATTCACATCGGTAACTTCCTGGAGTGTTGACACATGAGCCTCCTCGACAAAGTCCAGGAATACGTTCACATTCATTGATGTCTGCAACAATTACAGTACTGTATATTCATAAATAAGATTCAATGAAGCGTCAATGAGAGATGAATGTCAATAAGAATGCTGGATTTTCATGTATGTAAGATAACAAGGATCTTGATACTTTAGGATGAAGTACCCTATTTGACCCAATGTACTTTCAATGCAAGTTATTCAATGGACTTAAATATATGAATGATTAAGGTATATACAAGCAATGAAATTAAACAAGTATTTCATTCACTATGTCTTAATCACATATATTATGTGTTTCATAAATAGACCGAATTATATTTTAGAGGTATAATCAGGAGCATAATCAACAAGGGGCTTCAGAGGGCTACTGCTCATCCTTCTGCCTTTTCACCACTTACCAGTACCGGTAACCCGAAATAATATTAAAGGTTGGAGGGCATTCTAGCCAGGCTAACGGTCAATGCTGGAATTTGGTTGATTATCTGTGTCCTATATTCAGAAGAAAGAAGGAAACCTACTACACATATCCAATGAAAACATAATGTTGCTGCTACTTAGGAAGCTTATTCTTGGGAACATTTTCAGTAAAGAAGTTTATGTGAACATGGATCCGATATAAATATATATTATATAGGTGCTTGAATACAGAATGCTGAAAATTTGTTTTAAAGTTGCATAAAATTTAGTGAATTTTAGTTTGAAAAGTGAAACGGTGTCATTATTTTATTTTATACAGTGTAAAAGAACAAAGTGATTCATGAATATTATGTGGTAAAACTTCTTCTTTCTCCGCGAAATGATGTTTACAGCAGAATATTAAAACATATCATTTTTAATTTCATTCCTCCTGGTCTTTGAAACATATACCAGTAGAGTCAAAAAGTAACTGAACATGTGTAGATAACTTTGTTGTAGATGACATGTAACTATTTACACAACACCATCTTCAAAGTATGCCCCTAGGCAGTGACACACTTCTGCCAGCATCCATACCACTTCTCGAAACATTCCTGTAGCCCATCTTTGGTCACTTCCCGCAGAGCATGCATCACATGAATTTTCACTTCTTCTGCTGACGCAAATCGCCGTCCCTTGAGTAGGATTTGATCTTTGGAAACAGGTAGAAATCTGCTGGAGTAAGATCTGGAGAATATGGTCCTGTGGAAGATGGTACTTTGTGTTGTGCGAGGAATTCACTCACCAAGAGCGACCGATGTGCTGGAGTATTGTCATGTTGAAGAATTTATTCTGTCCTTGCCACAAATTGGGCCTTTTTCGTCGAACTACAACACGAAGACGTCGAAGAATTACAACATGCGTCTCTTTACTGACAGTTCGACCCTCAGGAATAAACTCGAATTGTACAAGATCCTAGATATCGAAAAACACTTCAAGCATTACTTGCCCCTTTGATCGGTCAGCACACTGAGACTATACGCCTGGAGAGTAGCCCACATACCACATGAACAAGGCAGAAAAGTTGCCTACTGAGCATGATGTTACTACCCGAAGTTCGGGTACTTTCTGACTCTACTAGTACAATTAGACAATAAGCTGATCAGATAGGAAGTCTATGTCTGATCTAGACATATCTGATAAGATTGTGTAGTCCCAGATTTACCTACTGGAAGTCTGAGCCACAATAGGAAAATCGATACTGGTACTGTTTGGAGTAGGCATCGTGTTCATATTTAACTTTTATACTCAGAATTATCTCAGAAACGAGCGTTATAAGTGTCATTAACTCTATTACCTTGCACAGAAGAAACTTTCAACCTTTTTCAATTTATTCTGAAGTACAGGCTGTTAACTCCCATGATACGGTATGGGGCACATTCAAGGACATCGATTTTAATTTTGAAATGTATTAACTGATACCCTACTAACAAAGCACTTCAAAAGTGTGTTGAAATAAAACTTAATAAAAGCAATGTGAAGTACAGTATGAATGAATCACATTAAAACATTCTGAATCAGCTATTACAACAACATGCCTTGTGTAAGCAAAACTGCATTTTATACAAATGGAAGTTAGAATGATAAGAATACAACATCATAAAATATAGCATGTGACAGGATGTGTCCTAAATTTGTCTAAACCCTTGACCACACCCATGTCATATTGCTTACCCATGCACACCTGCATCATCATGGTACTCTCATATCCTTCTTTGCAGTCACAGATGAAGTTTCCTGGTGTGTTGCGACATGTTCCATCTCCACAGACACCATGCATGATACTGCATTCGTCAATGTCTGAAAATATAATAGCATTACACTAAAATGCTTTCAATATCGGAAGCCTGCTACATTCAATAAACGAAAAAGTTGTTAATTTGAAACTTTCAACTGTTTCATTTACACCAGTTCTCTCTACAATTGAGGGGCTCACAACCAGAGTGGACCAAGTCCACCAGTGATCAGTTTGTAGATTAATATAATCTCGGGTGAAGAAAACTTAGATTTATTCATTGCCATAACAAACCAAGTCCACAACTCATTTGTTACTCCACAGAGGGCAGCATTTCCTATGGAAGGTGAAGGTTGCTAAGCATGAACCAGGAACTTTAAGACTCAATTTCTCAAAATTATTCCAAAAGGATTTGGTCCACTCTGGTTGTGAACCCCTCAATTAAAGACAATTTAATCATAAAAGCATAAATGAGTACCGGTATCACATGCGCTCCATGAAGGCAAATTGAAGAACAGGAAAGTAAACATACCGGTACTGTTTTCCATGTTGAATCTTTCGTACACTACTTTTAACACTTGAATATAAATAATTGATTAAATGGAGATCTTACTTGTGTTAATTAACACAAGTAAGATCGCCATTTGATCATATCAATTATTTATACTGTTTTCTTAACGAGTCAAAAGTATAACACTGCGACAGCTTACTTGCAACTAAAGAATCTTGATAATTAGAAATAGATTTTTGGGTATTCCAGTATCCTGGAATTTAACATTTCCATTTTACAATTCATTTTTGGTTTCTTGATAAGTCAATTATAAAATTATGAAATATATTTATTTAAAATTTTCAATAATAAGATTTATCATTCTTGTTACAAATATTGTAACATGAGTTCTATGTATAAATATATCATATACAATTTTGGAAAATTAGTAAATTCAAATGCAAATTAAATTGAAATCAACATATCTCCTATAACTATATTAAGCTATTACTACATAAAATTCATGACTAGAGACTGGATTTTAAAGGGAAAATTTTTCATCAAAAAAAGAACAAAAAAAAAAAAGGAAAGTTATAGCCAAAAAAATAAGGACTTGAAAAAGGATTTTATTACTCCCCAAAACACACTTCAACTCATTCATATACATGGCACACCTAATCTTACATTTATCTCTTCACAACATAAGGAAAGTATTGTATTTGATATAGTAAAAAAAAAAGGACTCTTTGTAAGCAGAAAATGACCGCTGAATATCAACTGAAACCAGAGGTCAAAATTTTATTTTTTATCCTAAACTCTAAATCAGCACACTTTATTAGTTTTTCAATGTCAGGAATCAGAAGAAGAACGATATTTATTTTTGCTTGCTCAAGAAGTTATAGAACTATCGGAAAAAAATATAGGAAAATTATCTAAATGTTTGTGATATTACTTACTTACTTACTTACTTACTGGCTTTTAAGGAACCCGGAGGTTCATTGCCGCCCTCACTTAAGCCCGCCATTGGTCCCTATCCTGAGCAAGATTAATCCAGTCTCTACCATCATATCCACCTCCCTCAAATCCATTTTAATATTATCTTCCCACCTACGTCTCGGCATCCCCAAAAGTCTTTTTCCCTCCGGCCTCCCAACTAACATTCTATATGCATTTCTGGATTCGCCCATACGTGCTACATGTCCTGCCCATCTCAAACGTCTGGATTTTATGTTCCTAATTATGTCAGGTGAAGAATACAATGCGTGAAGCTCTGCGTTGTGTAACTTTTCCATTCTCCTGTAACTTCATCCCTCTTAGACCCAAATACTGTTTGTGATATTATGTCAAAAAAAGGACCAAAATAAGAAATGTTTTTAAAAAGAGGGAAAAAGGGGAATGTGGACTAAAAAAGGGAAAAAAAGGGAAGTCAAAACCACATAATTTGGTTGGTGGAAGATACTTCTGAACATCGTAATTATTTTCGTAATTAATTATTTCATATTTCGTACTGAAATTAAAAAAAAAAGAAAGGAATTTCCTTTAAAATTCGGTCTCTACTCATGATTATACTTCTTACTGTTATATAGTAAATTGACATTTCATTACAAAAATGAATACATTCTACACTGTACTTATGTTGGATATCATAAAACAACTATGTATTTGAAGATGCCGTACAAACGAAAATGTTCATACTTTCCTTTTTATTAACAAGTTTTAGTAAATGTTAATTTGTAACAAGAATGATAAGTCTTATGATTGAAAATTTTAAATAAAAATATTTCATAATTTTTTAACATATCTAGTTTCGGAACTATACATCTACACATTCCATCACCAGGGCAGTTAGATGTAACATGGGTAGCTCACTCACTCACTCACTCACTTATTCATTGTCTTCTGCCCAAGGTCAGGTCTTTCACTGCTAATTCAGTATTCTCCAATCTTTCCTAATTTCTGCCTTCCTCTTAGTCTTCGCATAAGATCCACGTATCTTAAAGTTGTATATTATTATCTGATGTCTTCTTCTGCACTGAACTTTTCTCCCGTTCACTATTCTTTCCAGTGTATCCTTCAGTGTGCAGTTTCTTATTAGTCAGTAACTCAGCTAACTTCTTTTTTTCTTCCTGACAAGTTTCAGCATTATTCTTTCTTCGCTTACTCTTTCTAGCACATCTTCATTTCATATTCTGCCTGGCCATTTCACATGCTCCATTCTTATCCATGTATAGGGCTACTGGTATTCATGTGATCTTGGTAATATTTTGTGACGTAGATGAATGATCATGTACAGCAGGGTTTCACAAATGCTCAAAATTGCACGCATGCAAATAGCCGTGCAACGAGGTAAGAGTACTGCTGTGAGGTATCCAAATACATCTTCCGCGATTATTGCAGTAAGTCTAGGGGGCGGAACTAGATGGTGGAGCCTGAGTCGAAAGGTAACGCCGTTTAGCGATCGATCTTTTTTTTGTTCTAACCTTTAGAATAGTGTTGTTTAGATAAATAAAAAATACGTTTGTTATGTTTGGTTAGGCTACATTAGATAAATAAAATCTTAGGTTGACATAACATGTAAAGATAACTGTGTGGTATCAATCACTGAATGGAGCTTAACTTTGTTTACTTTAAGTTTTACTCAACTTATATACGTGAACGATTTTTTTCTGTCATCAAGTGTATAAAAACAAAATTGCGGTCGAGTATTTCAGATGCTAATTTAAACCATATTCTCAGGGTTTCTGTCAGTCGTACTATTGCTCCTGATATAACTGGTGTCATAGCAAAAAACAACGAAAGAAACATCAATAGGCTACTTTTTATGTTAAGTGTTATGTTCAATAAAAAAAACATTCGAGTTACCTCAACACACTTCCTGTCAGGTATTACTTAATAAAAACAAAACCTGTAAATAAATATGGAACTTACATTTATTTATTTCGCCGTCACGTATACAGTTTGCACTGACACCCCCTCAGTATTGTCTTGTTAATGCACGTGCAAAGTGCACTGTGCAGTGCAGTGCACTCTGTGAAGCACTGATGTACAAATATCAAGTGTTTGGGCATTCATTTAAATAAATTAATATTTGAATGGGCCTTATATAATTATTCTGAGAGTTACGGCTATTTCAGTGTTACCTTATTCATAATTAAAATTCTTATACAATAAAAGCGCAACAAATATTTAAAACTTGCATTAATAACGAGCACAATTGCTTAAGAAACGATAACTTGATTTCTACTTTTTTTACTGTGAAACTAAATTTATTTGATTTCAATTACAAATGAAACATATTTAAAATAAATCTGAACAGAGAGATAGACAGACAGACAGATAAAGAGAAACTTTCTCAGATATTCTAAAAACGATCTGTTCCATGTCAACAGTGATTTGAAGTGAATAGGGAAGACAAGGATATGAATGAGAGGAGGGAGAGAGAAGAACGGAGGAGAGGAAAGACGAGTGGTAAAGGGATGAAAGGGGTGGGGATGATAGAAGAAATAAGAGGATATGAGACAGGCCAGGTGGGGAGATGACAGGAGAAGAGAGAAAAGAAGATAAGAGTAGGGCAAAGGAGGGGAGGATAGAGAAGAAAGAGGCAAGATCGGGAGGGGTGGGGTGATGAGGAAAGAAGAGAGAAGAAGGAACCGATAAGAGAGAAGATAGGAAACACAGAAAAGAGGTGAGAAGAGAAAAGGAAAGGGACAGGAGATAAGAAAAAAGAAATGTGGAGGAAGTATTTTTATGATTGTAACTACAGTAGAATTCCTCGTATCCAGCAACTGTGGGACAAAGCCAGTGTCGGATACTGATTTTGTCGGATAATTGGAAAATACGTTTATAGGTTATGTAAAGACACATTGTACTGCACAAACGTTTTCTTCCATGTTGAAATTTAGCAATTTTCATATAGATATTTAAAAATAAAGTTTTGAAATACATACAATGTTTATTTTTGGTACTGAATACGGTAAAGTACATTAATCAGTTTATAATTATTGTAATATAGTAATACAAAATAGCGTAAAAAATAATAACATTTTCGTAACCTTATGACAATTTTAAATGGCGGTCATATGAGTCATGTGACATGAAGAACAGTGTAGACAACGTCGCAAATATGAAGACGATGAAGTAATGCTCGATGATTTGAGCGTAAAAATATTTCGCTTGCATTTTGCAGAATACATTGTGCAACAGCAGCGCTTAGCAGTAATAGCCATGATATTACCTATCACTTGAATGAAATTTTTGCGCGCTGTAGGAACAGAGAATTTCACACTTTCCTGCTTAGAGTCATCCAACCGAGCCCCTACAGCCGAGGCTGCGCAGAAGTTGATAGAGTAGGGACAAATTGAAGCTTGCGTCCGCCACCATGCTTTGGGAGAAGCACCGGCTAGCAGACGGCTGTACTATACAATCCTGAATGTTTAATATATATGTTTGGTGTCTCTTATAAACCAATCTGAATGGATAAATTAAAAAAAAAAAAATCTTAATAACATTTAAAGCGACCACGTTAAAGACATAATCAAGCTTAGTTACTGTTAGTTTGACATGAAACGAAAGAAAACTGTAACAATTTGATACCGTAACTAAAGATGTTATATAGTTATTTGACAACATATTATTGAGCGAACAGAAATACAAATGCATATTGTAGTAATAGTTCAGATGAAAAGAAAATTATTAGTATTAACTATTATTAACAAAACACCGCCTGTGTAAGACGTTACATTAGGCATACATTGTAAACACTTTTGCACTTTTGCTTTGATGTGGACGAGAAATGAACAATTATTATTTATTCGCTTCCATATCACATAATATAGGCCTACACCTGTAAAATAGAAACACGTACCTAATGTTTTAGCTAGAAATATAAGTAGGCATAGCGTGCGTACAATAGCTTATTATCACAGCTGTAGAATGAAATAAACGTCACATGCATGAATTAGTCAATTAGTCATATAATAGAACTCAGGCCTAGTGTACAGAACATCTTGCCTATTGATTTATTATTATTATTATTATTATTATTATTATTATTATTATTATTATTATTATTATTATTATTGACTCCATTAAATATTGTCGTACAACATTTTAATGTAAAGTCGTGATGTACTGGTAACCTTCAGCTGTGTGCTAACATCTGCTCTTTATGTAATACTTTCTTTTATTTGATTATTTAATGACGCTGTATCAACTACTATACTATTTAGCATCGATGGTATTGATGATAGCGAGATGATATTTGGCGAGACGAGGCCAAGGATCCGCCATAGATTACCTGACATTCACCTTACGGTTGGGGATATAAAAAAACCCAACCAGGAAATCAGCGGGAATCGAACCCGCGACCGAGCGCGACTCCGGACCGACAGTCCTTAGTCCACTAATCTACGTCAGTAGATCTTTATGTACTTTTATGGTCAGTTTAACAAGTTTAAAATATGATTCTCGGGAGGAATCTGGGATCCATTTTCTAAAATATGTTCCTATAAGTGTAGAAAGATTGTACAAGTGTTCTACTTCTAGAGCACATTGTTTTCACACGATGTAAGAGTGGGTGGTAATATGCCATTGAACTGTCAACATCTGTATAATCGCTCTTTCACTTAAGTGGCATATTTCTATAATCTCAGATGATGGTATGACAAGACTCTCATTATTCTTTCGTTAAAAAAATAAAAGAGATTCTGTTTACTGCTGTTAGGCTACGTACCATAAATTGAGTCTTTAGATTTATTACACCATATTTTTATTAATGATTTAACAACTAAGCCAGCAATGAATACAATCACATTTTGACAATATTGTACCATTGAGAATGATGTAAGAATGAGGGAATTGCAATCAATGTCTGCAGTAGAAGAGTCCTATCGCATCTGATTCTCAAAACACTGAGGATTATTAGTGCGTTAGGTGTTTGGAAAATACCATTGGGTATATATACATTTTTAGCAGACATCCCTCTCTTTGTAATATAATTGAAATAAATTATTTACGTATTTTCTAACGTATATAAAAACCATAATTAAAAATATTCCATGTATTCGGTCATAGGAAATAGAAATAAACTAATAAGTCTATTTATGAGCAATATAAGGCGTTTATATTTAAAACAATGCTTAGTTACAATATTTAGATTTACTTCTGTTATTTTATATTGTACGTTAGAAAATACGTAAATAAGTTTAGTTATATTACAGTGAAGGAGGAAATCCACTAAGAAAACGCCTATATGCTCAATGGTATTTTCTAAACTCCGAATGCTTTATAGAAACAATCATTCGTGCTCCCAAAACATGGCGTCGCGCGAACCTGCGCGAGAGGTTTCAAATTTGTACACGACACCAGTGCCAATTGTGTGTCTAGATATATAACTACAACGTCTTTGCATTCAACACCCCTTCAAAATGGGCGAGTTCAAGTGGTAAATTTAAAGATATCATCTCTGTGCATTGTTTGCAAGGTCCAAGTGACAGCTTACCGATGCTCGATGCTACCCGATATACTCTGGGGACATATGAACATTCTAAAGAGTAAACATGATATGCGGCATGTGCGATCCATGAAAACTACTCACATCTTCGTCCGATTCTTCCCTTTTTTTTTATGGCCTAGCCAAAAGTGCCGTTGTTTTGGTATTGCCGGTTATTTGGGTGCCGGGTATGAGGGATTTGATTATATTTGATTAATAGTTCTTAAGCTACCACATTTATCCTTCCCAAGAAAAACTGCAGGGGCAGAAACATGGACATTACGACGAAATGAAGAGAAAAGAATAGAAGCTTTTGAAATATGGATATGGAGAAGAATGGAGCAGGTGAAGTGGACAAACACGTCCAGACACAATGTTGAAGTTGTGTTGGAAAGAGTGGGTGAAGAAAGAATGATGCTGAAACTGATCAGAAAGAGAAAAAGGAATTGGTTGGGTCACTGTCTGAGAAGAAACTGCCTACTGAAGGATGCACTGGAAGGAATGGTGAATGGGAGAAGAGTTCGGGGCAAAAGAAGATACCAGATGATAGACGACATTAAGATATGTGGTTCATATGCGGAGACTAAGAGGAAGGCAGAAAATAGGAAAAATTGGAGGAAGCTGGATTTGCCCATGGGCAGAACGTGTGTGTGTGTGTGTGTGTGTGTGTATGTGTATGTGTACCAGTGGCGGCTCTACAATAAGAACTGCAGAACCGCCATTTAAATGGACCTGTAAAATTAAAAATGGAAAATGTGCTTTTATGTAATCTAGTTCATTGTTTCATTTATTTTTCCAATTCATTCTCCTTCGATTCTAGATTTTACTGTCTGTAGGAGCCTTGAACTGCTGGAGAATTTTATCTGTAGTGTACTTTTCGGATCTGTGCTCGGCAGTTCCTGAAGCTCAACATAGGGTATTCGGCAGCAGAAAACTGGTTTTCTTCACCGTCCCATAAGACTGCATTAGAGCTGCAACCGAAGCAGATCTGTTCGAGTATACAAAAGAACCGTCAACACCCTCATCTCTTTATGACCTGCGTTAGAACACAGGTTTCTAGACTACTGTATATCATTACAGTTCCAGTGTATTATAGTACTGTGGGTGGTGTGATGATTAGTCAGTGTGTCTAAGAAAATATTTTATATTAAAAATGAATGAAATGAAAATCTAATCGACCAAGCCTTTTCGAAATTAAAAGAGAAATTGCACGTTAACTTAAGAAATTAGGACATCCTACACTAAATTTAAATTTGGAAATTTCTGGAAAAAGTCCAAGAAATCATGTAGCCTACTAGTCATTTTAATACCGAAATGTGTAATGGAAACGATTGGTTTTTTGCTGCGATCATGAAAACGCTTTCTCCCCCACCCGTGTATTCTGTTTAGAGGAGAAAATACATGGACAAAGACCGGAGTGAAGGATTTAGTTAATTTGACTTAAAAAACTATAAGAGCATAAAAATTCGAAAACTCATTTCAAGTCAAACAGATTTGTCACTGTTAACGATATTAAAATATTCTAACACAGCTTGATTCTGCGTATTGGATTAACATTCAGAAACAAGAAGGAAATGTTTCTAAAAAGAAATATGGTCTATCTAAAATAAATTAACTGTGTGAAATTCTGTGCTGCATTTGAATTAGCGATTCGAGGACTTGCTGAATCAGGAGATTCAACAAACCGCGGTATATTTCGGGGTTTGACTGATTTTACTCCACATTTAGATTAAACTTCCAAAGATCATTTATAGGGCTCGTCACAATTGAAAGGAACTACGAAAACAATTCAAAATTAATTGCTGGATAGCAATAAAATTATTGGAAATTTCTCTTCATTGCCACCAAGACATGACGCTGAAAGTTTGGTGCAAACTATCTTAATGGAATTAAGGCTTAACGGAAATTCAGTCATAATTGAACCACATGAATTAATTGTGCTGGTTAATGGCGGGGCTAACGTAATGAGTGGGAAACACGGAGAATTTGTATTGTGTTCCACAACATATTTCTTGCCAAGGAATTAAATTTAATAATGCAACAAACATGTTCACAAACTGGTCAAGTTACGATACTTTATTGCAAATCTGTAGGAACTCCCAGCTCTCTGTTTTATAATTCCGTCAGCCGGTACGGGTGTAGGCTAGAAAAGTTGACGTAAAGAAATTCGGTAGGAGTTAAAAGCATTCGAACGATAAAAAGTTCCTGATGGTTGTTCATTCAGGTATCAACATGAGGGGCATATCTCCACTAGGTGACTAGTTGTGCCAGGTGGGAGAGGTGTAGCGCACGGAGTGGGCAGGGCGCACGGATTGTTGGAGTACAACTTCGAGAAGGGACTGTAATTACACGCGTTATCCGATTTAAATGCAATAAACAGCATGCGTTTGCTAAATACACTATTTTTCATGCAGCACTGCCAACCTTTATAACCGCGGGCCGCTACTGATGTGTACTAAGATGGAGTGAAACTAAACTTTCCCTTAAGAATAACATTTCGGATAAAATTCATTATAGTCAATTTTATCACCTTACCAATACATTTAATCCCGTTCTCATCCAGAGCGTAGCCTTGGTTGCACTTGCAGCTGAAGCCACCAACTGTGTTCTTGCATCGACCATTGAGGCACATCCCCGGGAACTCCGTGCACTCATTGATGTCTTTCCGATCTATGAAGCCACTTCCCTTGGGGCATAGTTCTTGATGAACCTGAGTGCCTGGCCTTGGACAAGCTTCACATCGGCTGATACCCCTGTCTCCTCCACCCCAGGCCTTGCCCACAGAAGAGCAGCAGCACACCATGCGTGAGAAGATGCCTTCCAGAGGATTACTGCATTGTCCGTGACGATATTCAGTGTAGCACGACTCTTGTCTCACGTCCAGACACAATGTACCTGTAAAGGAACACAGGCACAGGATTGTTATTGTTTTATACTCTTCGACAGGGTGCTAGAGTAAATTGAAATATTATGAAAAAAATTTTTGCTCGATTTATAAATCTAAATAAACATAAAAATTAAAATGGTGGTTTCTTTCTCAAGTTTCTTTTTAACTCTGTGATCTTAGAAATTTTACTACTTCATATTTTTAGTTTCTAATTGTACACTGATATGAAGAGAAATTACTAGCCACCAGCATGGCTCAGGCAGAAAATAAGAAAGAATTTGATACCAGTAACTGATAATTTTAAAAACCTGCACTTAATTGAGGGGTTATTTTAATTGCTGTGTGATACGAGAAAGTACCGGTACCAGTATGTTTATATAATGACATACACCTTTTCTTTTTGCCCATCTTGAATCTTGCGTACACTACTTTTAACACTTAAATAGATAATTGATTGACGATGGTGTGAAGGATACACCGAAACAGCTGTAAGCCACATGTACTTATATAATTTAACACTAGTAAGTTTGCCATTTAATCAATCAATTTTCTTTTTGTTTCATGCTTTATTTTCAGAAACATTTGCAGTTTTAATTGACAGAACTTTTATTTAAAGACACATTTGCATGCAAAGCAGATAACATCAAGTGAGAAATAGCTAATCGAATATTTTATCATGGTAAGAATTATTTTACAAATCATACATTTTTAACAAGTAACATCTGTTAAGTTCATGCTAAGAATATATATTACACTTTAAAATTCCATCATTCTCAGAAGGTTTGAATTCACAATGTCAGGTTCATTACAAATATGGTAGACCTAACCTTTATATCATGGAAAACAATTTAATTTATTAAAATGCGAATCTTGTCAGTGAAGAGCCTAAGATGAGGCATAAAAAAGTGTAATTTACCAGTGGAATCCAGTGTTAATCCCAGAGGGCATGTGCACGTGAAAGACCCATCTGTGTTAACACATGTTCCTCCGCCTTTACACACATCCACGTTTAAGTCGCATTCGTTTACATCTGTGCAAGACTTTCCATCCACCTGAAACATAAAATTTATTTATATGTGATGGAGTCACAGCCAAATAGATCACATCTTAATAGATAAACGGAGATATACTAGTATAGTAGACATTCGAACCTTCAAGGGAGCAGACTGTAATTCTGACCATTATTTGGTAAATGAAGAATTAAGAGAAAGACTATCAGTAGCCAAGTGAGTAGAGCAACAAGTTAATATTAGGAAATTCAATTTCCGAAATTAAAAGACGGGGAATCTAAGCAACATTATCAAATCGGAATTTCAAATAGGTTTGCCGCTTTAGGAAGTTCTGACGAAGTTGAGGAAGAATTAGATGTTAACAGCGTGTGGGAAAATATCAGAGATAATATCAAAATTGCAGCCAAGCAGAGTACCTATAGGTTATTATGAAACTAAGAAAAAGAAACCGTGGTTAGATGAAGATTGTTGCAGGTTAGTAGAAAGAAGAAAACAGGCAAAATTGAAATTCTTATAAGATCCAGTTGAGGTGAATAAAGATATTTATTTCAATGAAAGATGGGAAGTAAGTCGTACACTTAGGAATAAAAAGAGGGATTACTTGAAGGAAAAACTCAGTGAGGTAGAAACAAGTAGTAAGAATAAAAACATTCGAAATTTATATAATGGCATGAAGGAATTTAAGAATGGATATCAGGAAAGGGTAAATGTGGTCAAGGATGAGAATGGTGACTTGCTTGCAGATTCTCATTCACTCCTGAACAGATGGAAAAACTATTTTGGGCAACTACTAAATGTACATAGGCCAAATAGAAATGATTGGGACGAAATTCAAATACAAACTGCTGAGCCATTTATACCCGAATCCACACTTTCTGAAGTCGAAATTGCGATATAAAATCTAAAAAATTACAAGTCTCCAGGTATCAATCAAATCCAACAAAATTAATACAAGAGGGTGGAAGCGCATTATCTAGCGAAATTTTTATGCTTGTACTTACTATTTGGGAAAAGGAAATTGTACCAGAACAATGGAAGCAGTCCATAATTGTACCTATCTTTAAAAACGGGGACAAGACTAACTGTAGTAACTTTCGAGGAATATCACTTTTGTTGACATCGTACAACATTTTGACCAATATTCTTTTGAGAAGATTAACTCCATATGTAGATGAAATTATTGGGTATCATCAGTGTGGCTTTAGGCGTAATAGATCGACTATTGATTAATCTTTTGTATTCGACAGGTATTGGAGAAAAAATGGGAATATAAGGGTACAGTACATCAGTTATTCATAGATTTAAAAAAAAAGGCATAAGTATTGTGACTCGGTTAAGAGAGAAGCTTTATATAATATTCTTATTGAATTTGGTATCCCCAAGAAACTAGTTCGATTAATTAAAATGTGTCTCAGTGAAACGTACAGCAGAGTCCTTATAGGCTAGTTTCAGTCAGATGCTTTTCCAATTCACTGTGGGCTAAAGCAAAAAGATGCACTATTACCTTTACTTTTTAACTTCGCTCTAGAATATGCCATTAGGAAAGTCCACAATAACAAAGAGGGTTTGGAAATGAACGGGTTGCATCAGCTCCTTGTTTATGCAGATGACATGACTATGTTAGGAAAAAATCCACAAACTATTAGGGAAAACACGGAAATTTTATTTGAAACAAGTAAAGAGATAGGTTTGGAAGTAAATCCCGAAAAGACTAAGTATATGATTATGTCTCGTGACCAGAATATTGTACGAAATGGAAATATAGAAATTTGAAATTTACCCTTTGAAGAAGTGGAAAAATTCAAAATATCTTGGAGCAACAGTAACAAATATAAATGATACTCGGGAGGAAATTAAACACAGAATAAATATGGGAAATGCCTGTTATTATTCGGTTGAGAAGCTTTTATCATCCAGTCTGCTCTCAAAAAAGCTGAAAGTTGGAATTTATAAAACAATTATATTACTGGTTCTTCTGTATGGTTGTGAAACTTGGACTCTCACTTTCAGAGAGGAACAGAGGTTAAGAGTGTTTGAGAATAAGGTGTTTAGGAAAATATTTGGGGCTAAGAGGGATGCAGTTACAGGAGAATGGAGAAAGTTAGATAACATAGAACTGCACGCATTTTATTCTTCACCTGACAATCAGGAACATTAAATCCAGACGTTTGAGATGGGCAGGGCATGTAGCATGTTTCGGCGAATCCAGAAATGCATATAGAGTGTTAATTGGGAAGCTGGAGAGAAAAATACCTTAGAGAGGACCGAGAAGTAGATGGGAGGATATTAAATTAAAATGGATTTGAGGGAGGTGGGATATGATGGTAGAGAGTGGATTAATCTTGCACAGGATAGGGACCAATGGCAGGCTTATGTGAGAGCAGCAATGAACCTCCGGGTTCCTTAAAAGCCGTAAGTAAGGAGTCACAATAAGCCATCAGATATGTTAATTGAACAATTTGAAGTTGGAGAAGACAAATAAGATAACAGCTGATGTTAGCATCACGGAAATAAAGGAGCATTAAAAAGTATTTCAATGATATAGTTTGCTTTATTTTTTCTGCAGATGTACGTAAGTAATTCTGATTTTGTAATTTTTGCATTGACATAGGAGAAATAAAGAAAGAAAACGAGTAACAGGGATGAGGAGTATGTTCATATGTGACGATTAGGATGTTTAAAATTACAATAAAAAATTAATACCGTACCAGTACTAATTTTATAGTGCACCCAGTTTGTTTCCTTTCTGCTGAATCATTTTAATTTAAAAACGAATGTGGTAATAATAATGAACTGTCGTACAAGAAAAAAAAAACTTCTGGTCTTGAGGAATATATTTAATTTTAGACTTACCTTAGCATAACCTTTGGGGCAATCACACAGGCCAGGGTGACATATTTCACAAGGGCTACCCCATGCCAGCCCAATGGAGCAGCAGCATTCAGATTTCAGTGTCAGGCGTGGAAGATTGTTCTCACAGCGTCCACCTACTAGTCTTGTCCAGCATGATCCTTTCCTGTTATCTAAACAGAAACAATACACATAGCCATTTGAAAACGTAACGTGGATTCAGAACGACGCAGTTTTGACTACCGGTACTTAAGAATGAAACAATATGTAACCAAAAATTACTAAGTAGGCAACTTTCATAAGCAATGGGTTTCTTCATGACAATTATTATTTTAAACTAGGTAGGATAATCAATGCACCGGTAATAACGGGATAATACGATGATAGAGGAATGATGTGTTGAAATTGTAATGGAGCTCGAAATACAGAAAATTTTCTATTGTTGACTTTTTTATCCATAGAAAGCACATGATTTTATAAAGAATGATAGTAGATTACAAAAAAATATATTACGTATTACATAACATTTACATGTTTTGATATTGAAATAACATTTATTCTCAGTTAAATCTTTGATTTACTAAAACATAATCTTAATCTGTTCATTCACAAGTAGTCAATACAACTACATTGCTTCATAAAATGCTAAGAATTTCAGGACAGATTTTACTGAGTTTGTGTTTAGATCGAATGTAGTCATAATATATCGTCGATTTCTTGGTAAAAGTGACCAAGTCACATTCTAAGGCTTCCAAGCATTATGAAAATTTAAGACCTAATTTTATATTAAAAACTAATAATATAACACATTTACCTTCAAAATAACTTATTACTAACATCTAAAGAAGTACAGTTATCTTTGGATTGATCATTAAACCTTTAAATGCCTATTCCCAACAATTTTGCATTTTGGACTTGGTCACTTTTACCAAGAAACCGACGATATACGTTTCGGTGGTCTGTTGCTGTTATAAATTTGACACAGTTTTGATTTTATATTTCAGAATAACTATAGCAAGGACAATAAAACACACTTATAACGAATGCATAAGAAAGGACAATAGTTTTACTGCTTGCACACATCATTCGTAAGACATTTTGCTATCATCATAATCTTCCTTTTTTAAAGTTTAAGAATGTGATTCATTCTATGTTACTCTGTGTCTTCAAGCTAAAGTCGTATGAAAATTAATAATAATAATAATAATAATAATAATAATAATAATAATAATAATAATAATAATAATAATAATAATACCGTAATAATAATAATAATAATAATAATAACAACCAGCTTCATGGGCTAGTGGTCAGAACTTCTGACTACAGTTCGTGAGGTTCCGGGTTCGTTTTCCAGTTAGAACATAGGAATTTTTCCTTAAGCAATAATGTTCCTGTGTTCGTCCATGGTCTGGAAATTAGGTTAGGGTTAGGTTTAAGACCTCTCCTGGCACTTCATAATCATCCTTTCATAATATATCACTGGGGCAGCATAACTCTGCCTTCCAGGTGCCCCAACCTCAGAAGTGGGTTACAAATAAGCCATTGACAAGAGAGACCAGAAATGTCAAATGACAACCTGGTTGGCATTGGAGGAGGAAATAATAATAATAATAATAATAATAATAATAATAATAATAATAATAATAATAATAATAATAATAATAATAATAATAATAAATTTTAAACACGGAAAAATAACACGACCTCAGGTCAATATAAGAGTAATAAAATAAATAATAGTAGAAAAGTTTTCCGGGCTATGAGGCCGTGGTCTGTTGGTTGTGTGACCAAACGTTTCGTTCACTGCTGCGGTGAACATCTTCAGTGGTGTCTATTGCTGGTGCGGCTGGTTCTACTGCACGTGCCGATTACGGTCTGCGCTGGCTGCATCGTTGTATATATAGTGCGGGAGGGGGGGGGGGCTTGCTGTTGTCGCCTCGGTCCGCGCTCGAATGTGCTTCGCGGGCGGGCTTGCTGTTGCCTACGCGCTCCGTGTCCGGGGTTATGTTGTTTAATTGTGCTACGCTGGCGGGTTTGATGTTAGTTTTCCTTAATGCCGGATACCAGGCCTTGTTAACCTTGAGGCCTTCCTCTTTTCGATTGAAATTGTTCTTATGTTTATATATTTCTATCGCCTCTCGGTGTAGCCTCGAGTAGAAATGTGGTGTGTCGCTGAGTGTATCCGTGTCTTCGAACCTGATTTTATGTTCGCCTTCCAGATAAGCATGTTCAGCTACATCCAACTTATCTACGTAGCCAAGGCGGCAGTTCCTTCTATGTTCGGAGATCCGAGTCTTGAAGCTCCGCTGCATTGTCCCTATGTAAATTCGAGCGCGGACCGAGGCGACAACAGCAAGCCCCCCCCCCTCCCGCACTATATATACAACGATGCAGCCAGCGCAGACCGTAATCGGCATGCACAGTAGAACCAGCCGCACCAGCAATAGACACCACTGAAGATGTTCACCGCAGCAGTGAACGAAATGTTTGGTCACACAACCAACAGACCACGGCCTCATAGCCCAGAAAACTTTTCTACTATTGACACCGACCGTGAAAGCCTACACTCCAATATAAAATAAATAATCCTCAGGCGGAATTACTTCTCCCTGAGAGAGAAATTCTGTAGCTCCTAGTCAATTTGTGATGTCATTTTTTGCAGTTTTTCAGGAGCGACCACTTAGAGTTTGAACGACCATATAAAATCCAGAGTCTGTGGAGGCTCAGAGTAGTGCAATCGGCCACCATTGTTATTCCATTTCAACATGCTTAGGATAGGAACATTTAAAGTAAAACTCAATTTAGGGCAGTGTCTGTGGCCCTTAAAATTAAAAATATTTGATTCTGATTTAGGCTACATACACTACATTCATTCCCTTACAACTGCATATGGCAAACAGCGCGCGCTGGAATAACAATGGCTTATTTGTCGGTATTTCTGGCACAAAGAATTGTGGTACTCTGGATAGCCACGGACTCTGATAAAATCATAGTAATCATGTTTTATAACAACGGGTTAGAGAGAAAAATAATAGATATGCATGACATCTTTTGCCACAATAAAGATTCTATGATGCATAACACAAAGCAAAATCTTTTTTTTTTTGCCAAAAATTATATACCTACCTCTTTTGCCTTGAAACCACAGAATTCCTATCCTACTAACATATGTCTTGTCTTCTGTCACCGATCACTGACTCATAGAAAATTACACTTACCAATGCAAATTCTGCCTGTGTTGTCCAGAATGAATCCTGGTTCACACTCACACTCATAGGAACCGACATTGTTTACACAGACTCCGTTGAAGCAAGCATCAGGGCCAAGTTCTCTACATTCGTTCACATCCTCACACACTTGCGTGATGGGGTTGAGTTGTGTGCCTGTTGGGCAGATGCACTAAACAAGGAAAATACATCATATCAAGCCTTTGGTTAAGTATTACAATTTTCTGGTTTGTTAACACTCGAACAAAAAATTATGGAAAATCGGCTATTCTTTATCTTATGATGACGATTCATAATTTAAACTTTCTACATCAGCTACGTCGATATTTAATTATTTCTACTGTTTCCTTGTTGAAAATTAAATGAAAGGAATAATATTTTGGGAACGAATACTGGTATGTTACATAACAATAACTTAATAACAGCAACACGAATTTAGAAAAAATTGACGCTATATTCATTATAAGATAAACAATAGAGAAATCACCTGAAAACACTCTTATTTATTTCTGTTTCTGAACCTTATAAAAGCCTCTAGCAAAGTTAGACCAGAAATTTTTGCCAAAATTTTAAAATGGATCTATCATGCCAGCTACCTGCATGGATTTTGGAAACAATACAATAATTTAAGCAAAAGGACAATTTTCAGACAAGTTGCCTGTATCAACTGAGGCTCACCAAGATGATCCTCTAATTCCTCAACTTTTCATTGTCAACATGGAAGAAATAACATATTTACATAAAAAAAAACAAAATTAACAAGGAATATATTCATAACGTGTACTATGAAGATGATGTGGTCATCATCTACTGTCTAATGAACTGTTTTAACATCTTAGTCAAAAACATGATGGTACTGGTATAAAAAAGCATGAAAATTTCCAAGATACTACCTAAATATAAACTTGAAGTGAAGGACACAATTATCTAGCACATAATTAATTATACGTACTGTAATTACCTTGTTATCGAAATATTCTGCAGATGAAATTTATTACAAAAGATCATGAAACAAGCTCTAAGAGCTGTATGTCTATTTGGATGTTTAAATGTTGCCATATTCTACAATAAATTAATCATGAACACACCCCACTACAACAGGAAACCAGTAGATGGCGCGGGACCTTCACTAGGCTTCGGACAGGTAATTTCCTCATTAACACAGTAAAGAAGATATAAAGTTAATCAGTGATAAATTAGTATTTTCTGATAGAGAATCAGAATATGTAAATAATACATCGGCAACAAGGATTAGCCTAAAGAGATCATTCTGGTCTCAAGAAAGTAGGCCTACCAATTCAGAATTAACGAGTCCATCTTTTTACTAGTTGTCTCACATTTTTTCTTCTAATTGGTTTGTACTTCGATATGTGATCTTCTGTCATCCTGACTATATGGTCTCTCCATGAATTCATATATTGTGTTATTTTATCGGTCAACTTAAGAGTTCTTGTTTTACCTAATATGTAATTATTTCATGTAAGACCATAAAGCTCAACTTTTCCTTTAATATCTTGAAGAATGGATGGACGAACAAACAGAATACATTAAGAGTTTTTTTACATACTATATAGAGTTGAACTTTATGTTTTTACACTGAAAATATCAAAGTTGTCTCGTCCTGACAGCCAGAAGAACAAATGGATGAAAGGAATTAATGAACAAATGAACAAACAAACACATAAAAACTTACTTGAAAGCTGCCTGGCGTGTTCCTACATTGTCCTCCACTGCAGACTAGCTCGTCCAGCTCGCATTCGTTGATATCACTACAGATTTTTCCTGTATTATCCACTTGATAACCTGGATTACAGATGCAACGGTAGGTACCCATCAGATTTTCACAGGCTCCATTCTGGCAAATACCAGGATTCTGCGCACATTCGTTTATATCTGTAATAAAGTAAACATAACATTCAGAAATTTATAATCGCAACTGAGACAAACCTACCATTTGCAACAATAGCTGAATTAAGCGTTTTAGTAGTAGTGTTGCCTTTCTTCAGTGTGGTAGAACTGGTACGAACTTTCTAAGACTGATTATGAACAAGCTGTAGTTTTTATTCCATTCTCACGTGAAGACCAGTGAAGAAAGTATCACAGTAATCGAAATGAACCATCAACAGCGACTGCACTAGATTCTTCATAAGTGTCAAGGAATGAAGTTTCGAATTGTTTTAATGTGTGAATGAAAACTGCCGTAGTTGCAATTGCTTTTGAGAAGAATACAGTAAAGCAACTTAAACAAGAAAAAGAAATTAAATAGGCAGAAATACAATAAACAAAATCTGTGTTTCCTGACTGCATCAATGTTCGGATATAAAGTACCAAATGTTGTGTTATTAGACACTTCAGGAATCGTGTTATGCGCAATCACACGAGCTGTTAATTTGGGAACAATACTGAACTGCAATCAACTAGTACAATCAGAACGTAAGCAGATGTTTATACCGTTTTTTTGAAAGATGAGACATGACAGTTAAGCGGCCGAGCTTGGAACTACAGCCCTACATTGCCAATATGGACAATCAAGTTGTCAGCTGATGGGATTAACGTTAGATAGCTGACGTTTAAACATTCATTGACAATTTACGCGAAGGTAAAAAAATAATACAAAAGTCGATAAAGAATGAAAGACGACATGTATCACTGCTAACATTTTTGTGCACAACAAATGTCGCCAAGAAAGCTATCGAGCACTTACCACGTAGGAACTGTAACTTTGTCAACTCAACCATTATTACCATGGCAACAGGCCTACCACACTCTGTGACATTCAGTTGTTTTTCCGATCGCAGTGCTAATGTCATGTCCCATCTTAAAAAAAAAAAAAACAGGTATAGTGAATATGGCTATGCTTTCTATGTAGCCTACTCTGTGGCAAAAATGGCTGAGATGATACTGGTATTTGTCTATGAAACTGTTTCCGGAAAACATTTCACTTACTGCAGAACAAATTTTGTTTTAGGACGAAATTCCACATCCACTCTTCAATAAGGCAACACAGCAGTTCCTCAATACAAAATTTGGAGAGCGAAGGACAGACCAGTCTAAAAGAATAATTCCTATAGGCTTTAAACAATTATAACATACAGAGCACAGAGCAGTGGTCGCCAAAAAATAAAATTGTTAGTGAATGACCAACCTTCTTACAAGCTGGTAAGAACTGTAACAATGAAGGATGAGTGGAGCAGAGAAAAATTCTCTCTGGCACCGGGACTCGAACCTGGGTTTTCAGCTCTACGTGCTGATGCTTTATCCACTAAGGCACACCGGATTCCAGTTCCGATGCTGTTCCAGTTTACATGATAATGCAGAATTCCGGGATGGAAATATCAGATGTACTTCGGTACATCACAATAATAAGAACTGTAAAGTTTTTTTCTAATTTGTCTATTTAAAAATATAATAATCTTGTGGACATTGATCACATATCATGCTTTAATTTCTTAAACATATAGGGGGACTTACATTATACAAAATAGTTGGAAAGGGTACCATACCACAAACTTTGATGGGGAAATGAAAGTTATATACGCTGTTCTTAGTTTAGTTTACAAAATCAAAACATTCTCCAGAGCTGTTATTTTTACTGTTTCCAAAGCTGCTATCCAGGCAATACTCAATAATGATTCACCTCAAACACCCAAAGCACACCAATGTAGCTACACGACTAAACAGAACTTAATAAGAAAATAGTTTTATAATGGATTCCAGCTCACTGAGGAATTGAAGGCAATGAACCAGCAGACCAACTTGCTAAGAAAGACTGTTCACAACTGCAACACCATATTACAACCCAACTTTTCATTTCTGTAAAATCAAATATACTGTGGCAGCAGGCCGAACATTCCAGTCGGGTCTGGCCACGTCAGGGAGTTTTGCGCGCGTCTCGAGAGTAAGGAGGCGTGCAGGCAGGAAGGCGGGGGCTCGGGCTTCAGCGGATGATGAAGCGCCGCGCAGTGAGGGGAAAGGAAGCTACGGGCCGCAGACAGAGAGGGGGAAGGAAACCGACTGCGATGGACGAGAGGAAAAACGTCCAGAAACAGATTGTTCTGGAGGTTTCGCAGAGTCACGCGAGCCGATGTTGTAGAAGCTACTTGATGCAGTACATTCGAGAATGTGCGATTTAAGAAATAAAAGGGCAAGTGAGCCACAGAGGAGTCAGTTCAGTTCAGTTTGAGTAACTGTGGCAGAGTCCAGACGAAAGCAACGCGTCCGGGAGTCTTGGGTTAGAAGTGCAGTGGGCTGTCTATGAAAGTCTTGGGTTCGAAGTGCAGCGAACTTGAGTAACTGTGACAGCGCCCAGGCGGAAGCAATGCGTCCGGAAGTCTTGAGTTCGACGTGCCATGAACTTGAGTAACTGTGGCAGTGTCCAGGCGGAAGCAACGCATCTGAAAGTCTTGGGTTCGAAATGCACCGTGAACTTGAGTGAGTGAGCTGGAAGAACTAGCCAAGGCGAACGAACTGTGAACTGACAGTTTTGTTGTACATAGTGCTTTGTGAACATTAGTTGAGATTCGGAGTACATTGTTGTTCTCAATAATCCAAGTGAATTGTTATTGTCGTCTGTGGAGTGCAATAACGAATACTGTGTTGCTGTGTTGAGTGGAATACCCATTGTTTACGGGTGTGTGATCAAAATTAGAATAAAACTCACATCATTGTTGAAAATAAAAGTTACAATGCATTCACTGTATAAACAAAGTCTGAGAAGCGTAAATATGCTTACCATCTCCATTGAAGGTCATTCCTGCACCATGTGGACAAAGACTTTCGAATTCAAATGATCCCTGAGGTGGACATGGCTGACAAGGAGTACCCCAGCCCATTGGTTGTCCAGTGATCACAGTACAGCAGCAGCAGCTCGACTTGGTGACTGCCATCGCAGTTGGATTCAGACACTGGCCATCACGGTACTGAGAGTAGCACAGGTCACGGCGTGTATCTGCAGCAAATAGGAGCCCCTGCTTAGGTTATTGGAAGATGTTCCATTACCATCACTTATTGCGGTTTTCTATAATTTCTCCATTTAACAGTTTAAATATCAGCTACAATTTACAAGCTTTACTTTAATTATGGTTATCAATGTTCAAAATTTTAGAAACGTCCTTTGTCTCCCATTTTAAATAGTCGAACCTCGATACAACAATTTTCTGGGAATTAGGAAAATTATATCGCTATATCAGGGTTATTGTTGTATTGAGGGATTATGAAAATGTACCCAACTTTATGTTCTGAAAGAGAATATAATAAAAATAAGTATATAACATCATTACATACTACGAAATAATATTTACTTCGTCATCTGATTACCCTATTTGACATACAAATTCATTTAATATTCAGGCGATGTGTTTTGAGTGGCATTCACATTTCAGAAATGGCAGAACTGGAGGACGACGAGAGGCAAGGCCGGCCACATATGTGCAACACTGCCGAAAATGTCGAAAAAATTCGACAAATTGTCCATAATGTTCCTCACGTCCATTTTGAACATGAACAACCACAACTCTGGATAGAGAAAAAATGGATACTCCATGATGACAATGCGCCAGCTCACAGAGCTCTCGCAACATGCCAGTTTTGCACCTGTAACAAGATGGTCGTCGTTCCTCACCCCTGTATTCACCATATTTGGCATCCCCTGCGACTCTTTTTTGTTTTCGAAGATTAAATTGAAGCTAAAGGTCGCTGTTTTGGCGCGATGAAGGAAATCCAATGCAAATCGCGTAAGGTGCTTGACAGGCTTCAAGAACGTGACTTCCAGGAGGCATTCCAAAAATGGCAGACACGTTGGAATAAATGTATAACTGCCCAAGTGGACTACTTTGAAGGGGATGGCAGCCAAATTTAAATCAGGTAATTTTGTTTCCAGGTCTCGGATTTTAATGATCACACCTCGTATAAACAATGTAAAAATGTATTATATTGCTGCTTACCAAGACATGATCTGCCATCTGGACCAAGAAGGAATCCTGTAGTACATTCACATCGAAAGCTCCCTGGAGAGTTTATGCAGGTCCCATGTTGACAAGGGTTGTTAATACAGTCATCAATATCTGAAACAAATATTTAGAAAGTGTCATATTTTCATACTTGAAGAGTTAACAAAATTTAATTAAAAGGCATTGAAATACTAAGTGATTAGTAGCAAAATACTCATTTAAAAATATATTTTGACTACCGTACCTTGTAACTGAGTGAGTTGTAAGAAAAAGCAGAAGAATTTTCATTATAAAACACAGTTCTTTTCCAGTTCACAGTTTAGGTCTACAACCTGTTCTGGCATAAATGATTCTGTAATCTTTTTCTGGGTCTTCTTTTGTTGTTTTGTTTAAATTGATATATAAGGAGGATAGCTTCGGTTAGTCTTTTAGAAATAATTTCATGTAAATACATTAATCTATGCCGTATATATTCTTTTATTGGTATCAGGAGCGAATCCTGAACGAAATTTTTGGGCATGCTTAAAGTTATGTCTCTATCCCTAAACAACATAGTCACAATATTTATTTTGATGTGAATAAAACTAAGTATCCACTATTATAAAGCTTATTACACCAGTTAGCTGAACCTTCTTTATAACATATAATGCTCATGGATCACATAGAGAACTGTGGTTCTGGCAAAATAAGTTTAATTAAAATTTGTGTTTTCTCTCGCGGGTTTTGATACATTAACTTGAGAACTATTTGAGATGCAATATTATAAATAAACCATTTTTTTGGCTCTCGTTCTGCTCTACAAAATGAGACTGTAGGATTTTATGTAGTTCCTCAAGAAGAGTGAAAATCATTTATTCTTCTGCCCAATTCTTTTAACAGAACATAAAAGAATAGGAAGTAAAAAAGTTCTGAAGTATCAAAGAGGGAGTAAAAATGATAAATGTGCTAACCTTACCTAAAAGTGCAACGAAATATGTTCATTTTGCTTCATTTCATGTCCTAAAATATATATTATCTAAAATGATCGGTATGAAAATAGCAATATTTTTGGAAAGGTGATGCACCTTAAAATACTTTCCTAAGTGATACACAAGTGTAATCAAGAATGAAATAAATACATGTTAAATTAATTGGGACATTATATGGGATGTGATATCAATAGTGTGTGATACAACTTTGTGGACACATCAAGATATAAATATTTTTGTTGCCATGTAAGTAGCCTAGACATTAACACTGTGGACTACTTACCAATACAAATCTTCCTGTCTGGTCCCAGCCGATAGCCAGAGTCGCATACACATTTAAACGAGCCATCAATATTGACACATTTGCCATTTCCACACATTCCTGTCTCTGAACATTCATCTAAGTCGACGCAGAATGTGCCATCCAGTGAGGGTGTAAAGCCAGACTGGCACACACAACGATAAGATCCAGGTATGTTCTCACAGCGACCTTTCAGACAGACTCGAGCATTCTCGTAACACTCATCAATATCTGTAAAAGATAGATACCTGTTATTCCAGTGAACTATACAGTCCACATTATTCAGCCTACGCATTTTAATCGAAGGAAAATACCACGTTATGTAGAAGCGACAGGAAAGAAAGACTAGGAAAATAAGGTCAGTGAGATCGGTATACAAAGGAGACGTCGGGTCTCGACAAGGAGGGGAAGTGAAGAGGATGGAAGCGAGCCTTCAACTAGTGGTGTTGTGATAAGAAGGAATCAAGGACAGAAGAATTATAGTTTAAGAAACTGATGCTTAAAGAAGGAAAGCATAAAGAGAGAGACAAAAAGCAATGACGCAGGAGACAAGGACACAAATGGTAACAGTGAGGAAGAATAATTAGTGGGTGAGGAATGGTGATTAAAGTGAGGAAAAGAATAGTGAAATAATGAGGTAGAATATTAAGTTTAAAGTGAAAATAGGGTAGGAGATATATGCAAAGTGACAGCATAAGGAAAATCAAATGCATTATAATCTAGTGCAGAGAAAATATAGCGAAAGTGTTCAGAAGATAAGCAATGCAAGGAGAAAGGTAAAGTTTAATAGAGCATGAATGACAGACGGACTTTATTGGAAGTGATGTGTTGATTGAAAAGGAAATGGAGAAAGTGCTGCTGTGGAGGATGAGTTAAAAAATAAAATAGGCTAGTTTGAAGATATAAATAGGACAGAGAAGAGTGAATGAACTGTTTTGGTAGGTTATGGACATAAAAAAAAAACATAGAAAAAGCACACGTCTATGTTGATATTAATAATAATATATATTGTAATTAGAAGCTATGAGTACCACATATACAGAAATGTGGTGGCAAACCATAGCCAGTAAGCTTGATGTAGAAATAAATGTCATATTGGCTGATTGTTGTTGGACTCTGCAAGAGTCATTTGCATAGAAAAAAATACTCCAGGAAAGCAATATTTGTACATTTTTAATAAATAAACTATATATAAAGATATAAAATTGGAATATTTTTTGAAAACTTGAAAATAGTAACATAAAAATCCCTGGACGATAGGATGAAATCTTACAAGCAAACATTCTCATGGGGACAGATAAAGTTTTTTTTTTTCTTCCACCATGTTAATAATGTCAAAACAAGTGCTTATACAAATTCTGGCCACTTGACCGCAATTACGAGGCTGTCCAGAAAGCACAATTGCATGGAAAGATTTATTTAAACAGATACAGCAATTGTTGCGCTATTTGTCAACATATCCCCCACTGGAATTGAGACATTTGTCATATCGTGGATCAACTTTTGCATTCCTATGCTGTAGAAGTCTGCCACCTGGGATCGGAACTAGTATGTGACAGCCATCTGCACCTCTCTATTGATCCCAGGGTATAAAAAATGTCTTAATTCCAGTGGGATTATGCTGAAAAATAGCTAAAAAATTGCTGTATCTGTTCCAATAAATCTTCCCATGAAATTATGTTTCCTTTCTGTAAACGACTCCAGGGAAACTTACTTTCTGGGGGTCCCTCGTAATTGCGCTCGAGTGGCCAAAATTTGTATAAGCACTTATTTTGAGGTAAATAACATGGTGGAAGTAAAAAAGGTAACTTTTTTATATGACCCATGATATTTTAATTAAGTAGGCCTACCCATAAAACATTAGAAAGAGACTAATTTGACTCCTGATGTTAAAATCTGTCAGTTTTGTCCAACCTTACCACTGCATGTTCTATAGATAAATAACATTAATCTATAAGGGCCGTATTCATAGACATTTTTAGCGCGGGTTTCCGGTGGATGATCAGCATTTTTCGTATTCATAAACCAGTGTTAGCGATAGGATATGATTTGAATTCTGTACTAGTAACCAGTGGATAGCTGGAGCTAGCTTAGTATGCTCGTAGCACGTGCTGCGAAATGTCTATGAATAGCACCCTTAATCTTTAAACTACACACTATGGTGTGACGAAGTAGTACAATTTATTGACTTACCAACACATGCATGTCCAGATGGAGAAAGAATAAATCCACTGTGACATTGACATTTGAAGGAACCATCCATGTTGATGCACTGGCCATTTGCACACATCCCTGTCTGACTACATTCATCGTGGTCTGTGAAAAAAATCATTCAAGCCTCTAACTTTATTTTGAAGGTACACAAAGAATGCAAATTATTACATTTTGTAAATGGTATTTACCTATTTTACCACTGCTATTATTATTCATATTGTTATAGTGGTCAGATTATTTTCGTTATTAAGCTAGTGATGACAATGATGATTATAAAATGAACGACAAAAGAGCAGAAAATTGTAGTTATGATTTCATTATGGAATTTACACCACAAATATTTACCCAGCAATTGTTCTGAACATTTTCTATTCCCAAACCTCTTAGATTCTCAAACTTCAAACATGTTCAAAAGTTGTACATAACAATGTGTTGAGTAATTAGTACCATTTAGTAATGATGGAATGGTGGTTGAATGAATTTCAGGCTTTGTCATATAAGTATTTTTTTCAAGAACAATGACTCGACTACACAACCACATTGTCCTTTTAGGCTTCATTTTCATATTGGAAGAAATGGGAACGTTCTAACTCGTCAGACCATCCTGAATTGGGTTTAAGCTATTAGGAGAAAAGCATCCTGATCGCCTTAGAACCGTAAGTAGTTCAGAAAATGTGGAGAGAGTGAAAATGGCGTTCCAGCAGAATCCTCACCAATCTGTTTTCAGCATTCACAAGCCTTGGGTACCGGACATAAGCGTTAGGAACATCATACATTATGATTTACACTTCCATCTATTTAAGTTAGAAATTTTGCAAATATTAAATCTCCATGATTGTCATTAACAGATGCAGTATTCCGAAATTCTCATTTTGGCGACATAAATTTGTCTGCAAAGTCGCCTGATTTATCAGCAGCTGATTTCCACCTATTGGGTTAACTCAAGAGAAAAGTGTATCAAGAATGATCTCACATGATCAAAGATTCGAACCGAAATTTGAGAAATCCCGCGGGACACGCTGTAGAGAGTGATGGATAGTGTCAAGCGCCATGCAGAGATTTGTGTCAGGTCTGGGGGAACTCATCTGAGTGAATCTAAAACTAAATGGTAGTATACTTTGAGATATATTTTCAATTTGGTGTTCGATATTATCTTTCCAATTAAAGTGTTGTTTTCCAAATCATAAATCGTCTGCTGTTTTAGTCTAACTCTGGTACAAAACTTGCGTGTACCGGACACAACCAGCAATGTAAAAATACTTACGCAGAAGGTTAGAGATTTACAAGAAAAATAAATTCGTTACTGCATATTATATTATATTACAATAAATTATGCTTTATTACCTAATTAGAAGGTACACAAAATATAATAGACTCAAAACAAGGAGGAACTTCTTGGTTTTCATAAAGTAATAATAATAATAATAATAATAATAATAATAATAATAATAATAATAATAATAATAATAATAATAATAATAATAATAATAATAATAATAATAATAATATTAATAATAACAATAATAATAATAATATATTTATTAAAGAAGATATCTTCTGTAAGCCTCTTCGATAAATCTAGGCCTATCTGTTAGATAGAGACCTTCCAAAATTGGCCTAAAGTGAAACCTAAAAAGACACATTTGATAGCCTACTAAAAGAGAATTTTTGTCAATCACTTTAATTTTTTTAATGAAATGTGATGTACTTCTGTAAGGCTCTTTGATAAATCTATCTATTAGAGACTTTCCAAAATTGTCCTAAAGTGAAAACTAAAAGACACATTTGAAAGCCTACTAAAACAGAATTTTTGTCAATCACTTAAATTTTTTTTAATGAAATGTGATGTACTTCTATTACAAATTAAATTGAATCCGTGGTGCAACAGCTCATAGAGGGCCAAGGTCAACCAGGCAACTGCTGACATTACGTCCTCATATCTCAGCAAAGGTGAACGATCATCCAACAAGTAAGGGGATTACATGAGGTTAGCAATGATAGCCTAACCGTTACAGCTGACTTTTAAAACCCGATTTCGTTGCTCACTATAGATTCCCAAATCATTATGATGCTGGTTGGGGATCAGTCCCATACACTGACCAAAATATCTTACGATAAATTTCTCAAGACTATTCTTTTGAAGTATGATTGCCGACGACCTGTTCCTGCAAATGTTGGCGATTTCTCATAAAAATGGTATAAGATAGTTGGCATTGTTAATGATATTTTGAATGATTAAACTTTGCAACTTGCTGACATGTATTTCATTTATGAAGAGCAAAAGAAAATGGAGGGAAAGTTGCAAGGTTTAATCAATCAAAATATATTATTGTGATGTACCGGAGTACATATGATATTTCCGTGCAGGAATTCTGCATTATCATATGATGAAGGATGTGTGGAGCAGAGGAAAAGGAAAACTAAGAAGTGAAACTTAAACTTAGAGAATTCAATCCAGCATCGGAACTGGACTCCGGTTTGGCTTAGTGGATAAAGCGTCAGAACGTAGAGCTGAAAACCTGAGTTCGAGTCCCGGTGCCAGAGAGAATTTTTCTCCGTTCCACCCATCCTCCTCAATCAAACTATAATTTATGATGCCCAAGTACTTTATACCAGTACTATCTTTATGAGAAATCACCAACGTTTGCAGGAACAGATCATCTGCAACCAACCTTCAAAAGGATGGCCTTGAGTTCGATTCTAACTGGTTACACTGACTAACTTCGTGATTTAAGACGGCGCTTATTCCGTCGGATCCCAGCCAACTAGTCACTCATAACGAGTGCACCTCAGCACATGTGTGGACTTCGGTCCTACGTTCATCATGACGTAGTGCAGAGGGCGGCCACTAGAGGGAACCCAAGAGTTGGAGCTTAATCTGAGACGATTCTGTCCGACGCCGGGGTTGTATCCGGTGTGGCTTAGTGGATAAAGCATCAGCACGTAGAGCTGAAAACCCGGGTTCAAATCCCGGCGCCGGAGAGAATTTTTCTCCGTTCCATTACTCTTTCATCGTAACATATCTAGGCTTGTAACTACCAAACGGAACATTTCCGGACATAGGTTCCTATAAGAAAGTTGTTCATAATTGTCTCCTCTACTATCCCTAAAAGTTTGTACGTACTCACTGTATCACCCTGTATTACGACAATGGAGTTATTCCTTGTAAGTTCTTTCTTGAACAAAAAGTAAAGAGCAAAGACAACAAACCTATACAGAGTTTTCCATCAGAAGACACATCAAATCCTGGAGGACAGATGCAGTTGAAACTTCCAGCAGTATTCGTACATTGGCCTCCATGACAGTAGTTCAATTCGGAGCATTCATCAATGTCTGCAAGTGCAAAGTATCACTTAAAGCAACTGTTAAATGGAATAACATACAAAATAATTAATTATATTAAAATAAGAGGGAAGAATGGAATGTATGAATCATATACGAATGCAATGTGAAACGATGACTGGCCTTCACACACTTCAGACTCGCCCTTTTGGTAGCCTGGGAAGCACTCGCAACGATAGCCATCAGTAGTATCAATACAACGTCCATTTCCGCAGATGTTGGGTCGGAGAGCACACTCATTCACCTGCGCGATGTCTCCAGGACGTCGCTGGCATAGTCTTTGATAAGCATCTGCAAGACAATTATAAATTATTTTAAATGAGGAAAGAAACAATGGTGGGTTTATCAAATAGGTACTAAATCCAAATAGGCTATGTAAATCATTATTTTATAGTTGAGGTCTTCACCAGAGGTTTGTATCAGTCGAGTTTAATCAGGTCTGATTTTGTGTGCTAGCAAAGAAATGACGCAAGCAGCATGGGAGTAAGCTTACAGTAGGGTTGCCAACCTTCCCGTATTTCCCAGGATCTCCCATATTTGCCCTTAATTTTTAACAGTCTCCCAGCTCCCGTATTTTTCTTCTCTTCGAGCATTTTTCTATCACAGTTTTGCATAATGTAAAAATCTTTATGCTAAACATTTGATTTTGCCGAGAATGATGATTTACATGATGAATTAATTTTATTTTTCGAGAGATGCATTAAAATGAGCAGTCTTTGTAGAAGGTTATGCTCATCAGAAATGGGTTCAGTGTTCACCCATTCAAAATCAAACCATGTTAATATTATAAATTTGGAAAAGCTGGCGAGTTTTATTTGTTTACTCGTTATAAATAAAAACATAAATTCTCTTATTCATTTACTCTTTGTCGCAAGAAATAGAAAATGGTAAAAATTTTTCCCTATTCACCCCATTTTACAGTACACATTTTATTTGTATTTATTGACTGATAGGTTTAGACCTACCATTTGAAAGTTATTGCTATGGATAGCGAAAAATCGGACACTGGTAATGTTACTTTTCTTAGCATTTTAAACAAGCGTGAAAAATTTTCTAAAATTTGAAGGAAGGGACAAAATTAAAAGTTTTAGAGTGAATGACTTTCGCACCCTGCTGGATGCTGGTTAGAACCGCTGTAAGTGAATTTCTGAACGTGTCATGCAGTAGAAATGCAAATAAAATACCGGTACTTAAAAGTTAGTACTATGGTTGGACACGCAGAAATGAATGTTTCCGGCTCGATGGTTGTGTGTTCGTGAGTATGCTTGTTTTTATTTGCAGTGCATTATAATAGATACATTAAATAGATTTTCTTTTATTTGCTGCATTGTTTTCTAAAGACATGCTCTAATGGCAAAAGATTATAAAGATTTTCTTACTTTTTAACAATATTTTAAAGTACAGAGACTTAAATATCATATTATTATAATTATTACGATAGCATTTCTCTTGGTAATAAGCACTGTCTGTCGCACTTGCTATAATTACTAAATTGATGTTATTCTGTTATAACAACCTGTTCTGAATATATTTTAAATTTTGGTAAGAGGGAGAGATTTTTTAATCCCTGAACGGGAATTTTCTAGCAGTCTGGAGGGAATCTGGGTTTTAGAATACTGACAGCACTATTCTAGACAGATTTAAACTTACACCACAGTCTAGTACATACAGTCACGAAGCTTGAGATGATTTTTTGCATTTCTCGCGTTACAATGCTTCACGCAGTTAGCAACTGAGAGTAGGAACAATAGACTGTGTGACAGTAGCGATCCTAAAGTCCCGTAGTATCGTTCGCTCTAATTTCCGGCAGCCAATCACGTTGCAGGTCGGCTACATTTAAACATGTGCTTCTTGTGATTAGCTGATGATAACGTCATGCATTTCCTAAAGCTCGATAAATACTTAATATAATTGCCCGCCATTTTGGCTCTTTCGTTGACGTTTGCAGAAAGCACACGAAGACGTTATTTGCCATTCAATTATTTGCTGAATTACAGTGCATTTGATTTATTATCATAAGAGCTACGACATGATAATGTTTAACTGTATGGCAAATAGATTCCTCGTCTGGTAGTTTGGCAACGAAAGAACAAAAATGGCGAACGATACTACCTACCTAGGCTTTATAGAGCCTTCACTTCCTAAGACGTAAGCAAAGAGGAGGAGTCACGCTGGGAATAACAGAGTCGTGACTATAGTGGCTAGCAACTAAAGTTCAACTGTCATAGGATGCATATTTCCTACGTACTGAGCTTCGTGACTGTATGTACTAGACTGTGCTTACACTCTCTGTTAACAATGTGTTTGACTATTTCTAAATGACACGAACTTATGAGCAATGGTTTCAATTGTTGCATCTAAGTAAAGTTATCTCTTTTATTTTACACATGCCACAAGGCAAAAATATCACTTAACAAATGAGAAAAATAGTTGTTTTGGAATGAAAAAGCCATAATACATTATTTTATATGAAACAAAACTGTAATAATTACATTTCTTTCTGAAATACAACATATTATCATTACGTAGGTACATTATTCTCATGATAAAGGTGATTCGGTTTGCATCTAAAGTTTAGTATTTGCAGAGTGTAACCAAAATGTCTGTAGATCTATAGACTACCGTAAATAACGGTTAATAATAAAGGGGTCATGTTAATTCCCTCTCAGCCAGTGCTCTGTGGAGCTCATTAATGGACAAGGGAAGTTGCAGACGAATTTCAGAGATGTAATCCTCACATTCCAAAATTTCAAATATTGACACAGATGAAAAAGGCAACGAATTTTCCTGGAGTCCTTCAATTCCGAGACTGTTTCTTAACGTGCTATAGATTTATAGCTTTATTATCTTTCGACAGAAACTACAGTAAGATTTCTTTTACCCTTAAAAATCCAATACCGGTACTATTGGTCGGATATGAATCTGAAACCTGAGAAGTATTGGAAAATTTTTGCAGTCATTTGGCCATTAAGGGTGATGTACTTGACTATAAACACATTTAATTTATCTGAAAGAGAATGATATACCTAATAATGAAAGCAATGAATGTGCTGTACAAGGAATGGGAACAAATATACAATATTTGGAATTAAATTTTTCTGATATTTTGTTAAAGAATTGTGCAGGTAATAAACTTACCAGTATCTGGAATGGGACAGAGTTCACAATGGTCTCCCCATCCTTTCCCCATGTTCATACCACAGCAGCAATCCTGTTTAGAAAGTTTTATTGGCAGTTTGTTCTTGCATTGTCCAGCTCGTGTCACTAATGTAAAACAGTTCCCCTGACGAGCATCTAAGTAAAAGAAAGAATTACATTTATTTACAAACTTAGTATTTTATGCAACAAAAGATAAAAAAATATCCTTATTCGTAATATCTTAATTATTTAAGAATGTTAATAAAAATTAAATGGTCCTTTAGTAATGTTTTTTGATATGTGATAATTGCAGAAGATTTCGGATTTTAGGTCCTTAAAAACCGATTTTTAGGCACCAAAATTAGGCTCTAAAATTACAAAAATAGAAACTAAAAATACAGTTTTAGGCATCTATAAATATTACTGCACACAGTGAAAAATACGATTTTGTGTATCGTAAAATGTGTTCTATCCACTCAAATTATAATAATTATAAAAATGCAGTTAATTGGTGAGTATTAAGCATTACAGAACTGGTATACAGAGACAAAAAACAGTAAAGAATTATTGTGGCTAGAAACTTAATGAATTCACTGGCTTCATTGCTTTATGCCTGTTGATACATAAGTGTTGATATTAAAATTAAATTAAATTAATTAAAATATCAATGAATCTACATTTAACACATTATTCATATATTGGCATTGCAATGAAGCCTATACCAGTATCAAAGTTTTTCATAACCAAAATGAGTGTTTCTCATCCACATGAAACAAAGAGGACGTTTTGCATTTAGTAAAATAGAACATCATTTATCAGTTTGCATAACATAACCTTTGCAATTACCTCTTCTCAATGTGTATCATTAATGTCTGTTCTAAATTTTATTAATCATCATCATCATCATCATCATCATCATCATCATCATAACCATTTCACGTTTTTGATCTAGGGGTCTGTTACGGTCTCTATCCAGCGCTTTTTAGGTCTTCCCAAGTTCCTTCGGTCTCTTGGAGTACAGCATAAGGTCAGTTTTGGCAAGCAGTTGGAGGGCATCCTGGCAACATGTTCTTTCCATTTCGATCTGTATTGTTCTATGTACTGTGTAATTGAATCTACTTTTAATTCTTTAAGAATGTCCTAATTTCTTTTATGGTCAAGGAGGGAGTAACCCGCAGTTCATCTCATAAATCGAATTTCGGCTGTTGTAAGTCTCCTTTCGTCAGCCTTTTTGATGGTCCAGGCTTCGCTTCCATATGTGAGAACTGGTCGAGTAAGAGTTTTATATACCCTGAGTCTAGTGTGTTTTATTAATACAACTATTATTACAAATAATAAACTAATGGTTAGTAATGTAACAACTTCAATGGTGTAAGATAAAAGCATTTTTTCCTTAGAATGTGCTTTGACATGCTAGTATAGCTATATTCTAAGATGGCGCTCACATATTTCTCTTTCTTAGAAGTTCATCGTATTTTCCTCGAATTAAATGTTGCAAGTGCTCCTTATTTGCATTCTGAAAACCTGGCAACTCTAACACGTGCATAAAGAATACAAAATCGTGTGCTACAACTAGTCTGACGCGGTGAACTAAGCAGTTACAAGATGATGTTTCAATCTCAGTCAGAGGCAAGAAACTTTCTTCAGCATAACTTTTAGAACGAATGAGCTGCCTAATGAACAACATCCTTTCCAAGGGCGAAGACGAACAGAATGTAGACTAATATCAATAACTCACCTTTCTATAGTGCTGAGGTTAAGAACAATTACCGGTACAAGCTCTACTTTCTAGTCCCCTTGCATGGGATGTATGCAGTGGACTTCATCTTTTGTAAATCGAGTTGAACTGAGCAAAACTAGGGTAGATATTACAAAACAGAATAAAGTTATTCTCTACACATAACTTTAGATCAATTAATTACTGTTTATATCAAGAATAGATTTTATTACACTAATTTTGGCCAGATTAAATTAGATTAGATTAAATTTGTTCAATATTTACAATAGTGAAAGATGTTTCTGTTGCAATTCGAAAGGTTACATATTATTAATTACAATAATACCTATAGGCCTAGAATTGGAATTTTGGTGTTATTTTATTTCTCAGTTTTCTTTATTAGATTACGGTAATTAATTTTTATTATACACTACCGCATGCAAATTAGGTTTTCGTATTTTTCTAGTTGTTCCTCATACTGTAATTCACGAATCTATATCAGTTTATGTTTGCAATTACGGAACTTGCATTTATTTTTTGCGGAGCTATAAAAATTTTAATATTGAGAAATTAAGAAGTACTTGTAATGGCTACAAAATTACAAATGACTAAAGTACAAATTATGCATTTGCAATGTAGAACACAGAAATCACTTTACTTGAAGGTGTAGAACATTTTAAAGTACCGGTACCGTATTTTTGTTAGAAAAATAACCTCTTCATTATCACACACCACAAAACATAAGAATGATAATATCAGTACTACATAAAATGTATCAGTACTTATATATGTAACTGGAACAGTTCGTTCTCGTTGCAGAAGACGAAATTTACAGATTTTCAAACACTTCACTTCTCACGTATATGAATTGAGTGTGACTTTCAATAATACAGGGACCAATTAGCTAACAATGACAGTAGAGTGCGGTTGGTCTGGTTACATGTGGCAAGAATTAATAATATAAATATTAATCATTTTACTAAGAGTAACTTTAGGAATGACTTTGCAAGTCAATTATAAACTTTGAGAACATAATGAAAGCTCGTGTTATACCTATGCAATTCTTCCTGTCCTGGCTGGGGATAAAGCCTTGATTACAAACACAATAGTAGGAGCCATCAGTATTAACACAGCGCCCATCCAAGCAGATTCCGGTTTCTTTGCACTCGTCACGATCTTCACATTGATTGTTTTCTATGTTGCGGGCCTGTCCTTCAGGGCACTCGCATTTGAACGATCCCACCGTGTTCACACACTTCCCGCCTTGGCACAGACCAGGGATTGCCTCACATTCGTCGATATCTGTCAACAAAAATCAAAGTTTATAAAACATTGTGGAATTACAATATCTGATGAAGTACATAAAATATACATTGCTAAACTTAGTTTTTATATTTTTGTTATGTATTATTGCAAACAAAACGTCGAAACCATTCGAGTCTGGTCATGATCATTTAGTTCTAATTAGTTGGTATTACCACAGTAATGCAGTCACGAAGCTTGAGTTGTGAGGGTGCTAGGAACAATTGACTGTGCCGGTACTATTTCGTATTGTCTGTAATGAAGCGATATTAGCGATCCTAGTGGTTAGCAACTATCTATGGTTGCATATCTACTACGTATTGACCTTCGTGAATGTATATATTAGACTGTGGTATTACCACTTGAACTTCATAGAAAAATATCAGTGTAACGAAGCGAAGTCTAGAACTGATTCCGAACCGATACTGAACTCCTAGTTCCCTGTTCCAACGTGCTTTAGAACTCGTTCGGAACGAGTCGAGTGAAATTGGTTCTCGATTAAAAGCAGGAACTGGAAATTCTGAACTGTTGACGCATGCGCAGAGTTAAAATACTTCGAGACTGGAAGGTTAAATAAAAAAAATAGTCCATCATGAATGATTTGGAAGGTGATAATGATGTATTTTACGAAGAATTAAGTTCGGAAGATGAATATGATTTTAATATGACAAGAAACTCCGAAGGCCGTGAAATAAGAGTTCAAGAAACGTTCCAACTACGTAACATCCCGAACTAGTTGTGGCAATGTACACAACTGGCGCATACGTCGGTATGAGCTGTAGTATTAGTTCGGAATGCGTTCTGAATTGCTTGCTGGAACAAATCTCAAGTATACACGCAAGAATTTTAAAATTTCGTATGCAAAATAATGTATTAGTTCTTAGTAGAAATGACTCTAGATAACATATTTACGTGATGCTAGTGTTACGTCACTTTTCAAATATGGCGGTCAGAGGATGACGATGATATAATAATAATAATAATAATAATAATAATAATAATAATAATAATAATAATAATAATAATGGATCATTATTGAATAGAAAGCGAAAACTGCGATATTTCACTTTAAATTAGAGTATTGTTGCAACACAGAAATATGTTTTCGGGCTCATTTTTCCACTACATAAGTTCCCGCTAAATACCAGCATGCTCCATGAGCTCAATGTCTGGAATTTTCAAAGTTGCGAGAGTGTGCATGCAGAGTAGCTCTAGCAAATAGACAAGAAGAGCAGCAGCAGAACTAGTAATTTCACGTTCCTAAATTAAACTAATCCTTCATTCTGAGTTGCTTTTGCTTCGGGAGATATTGGAATCAGTAAAATTAAATGTTCTTTCAGGGATGAAGTCGATTATTCTATGGAAGAAATTCACAGGGTATTTGAGGATAAAATTATCAGTAAGAATATGTGACGCCCTCGATCTCCCGACGTAAGCTCTTGTGAATTTTATCTCTGGGGAATTCTAAAAGAAACAAAGTTTACATACCCTGGAAGAATTGAAAAATAACATCCTGGAAAACATCACCTTCATTTATCAACGAGAACTGTAGCGAGTAATGACAATTGAGTAATTGTGACAGATATTTGGAACAAGAAGGCAAAAATTTCAGCATATCTTTTCTTAATTTGGATGAGTAATTTTGACAAATGTTTGTAACAAGAAGGCAGACAATTTCAGCATATCTTTTCTTAATTTGGGTGAGTAAATTAGGTTTTGACTGCTTATATTTAGTAATATTTTACGATAATAGTTTGTGGTGCGTCGAAGTGCCAATACTATGCTCTTAACAGAAATAGCAAGCTTCATATCATAACCGAAGTTTGAGAGCGGGTCGGCGGAGATCCAGGTTGCCGTGTTGCGGTTTCTCTACTATCCATTCACTCAGAATGCCGAATAATTTAAAACAGAAATGGGCATTTCCTCTCTGAAGATGTGAAGGAGACTTTGTTTTGTTTGCATCCGTATCGTTCCTTCAATCTGCAAGATCAATTGCTTGTTATAATGCCACAAACGGGCAGTGGCGGATCCATCTGTTCCACAAGTGATTCAGAATGTTTTAAGTTGAATGTTGGTTATGCTACATTAGGACAAAGTTCCTCAGCAGCCATGATTAAATGTTCTATGATTAATTCACCATTTAACAATGATTGGACTTCGGTTATGCTATTTTAGGACAAAATTCCTCAGTAGCCACTATTAAAAGTAATTAGATTAATTCACCATCTAACAATGATTGGACTTCGGTTATGCTATATTAGGACAAAGTTCCTCAGTAGCCGTTATTAAATAATGTTCGTTGATTAATTCACCATCTAACAATTATTGGACTGCGGTTATGCTATATTTGGACAAAGTTTCTCAGTCACTATTAAAAGTTATTAGATTAATTCACCATCTAACAATGATTGGACTTCGGTTATGCTATATTAGGACAAAGTTTCTCAGAGTCACTATTAAAAGTTATTAGATTAATTCACCATCTAACAATGCTTGGACTTCGGTTATGCTATATTAGGACAAAGTTTCTCAGAGTCACTATTAAAAGTTATTAGATTAATTCACCATCTAACAATGATTGGACTTCGGTTATGCTATATTAAGACAAAGTTCCTCAGCAGCCATTATTAAATGTTTTATGATTAGTTCACCATCTAACAATGCTTGGACTTCGGTTATGCTATTTTAGGACAAAGTTTCTCAGAGTCACTATTAAAAGTTATTAGATTAATTCACCATCTAACAATGATTGGACTTCGGTTATGCTATATTAAGACAAAGTTCCTCAGCAGCCATTATTAAATGTTTTATGATTAGTTCACCATCTAACAATGATTGGACTTCGGTTATGCTATATTAGGACAAAGTTTCTCAGAGTCACTATTAAAAGTCATTAGATTAATTCACCATCTAACAATGATTGGACTTCGGTTATGCTATATTAGGACAAAGTTTCTCAGAGTCACTATTAAAAGTTATTAGATTAATTCACCATCTAACAATGATTGGACTTCGGTTATGCTATATTAAGACAAAGTTCCTCAGCAGCCATTATTAAATGTTTTATGATTAGTTCACCATCTAACAATGCTTGGACTTCGGTTATGCTATTTTAGGACAAAGTTTCTCAGAGTCACTATTAAAAGTTATTAGATTAATTCACCATCTAACAATGATTGGACTTCGGTTATGCTATATTAAGACAAAGTTCCTCAGCAGCCATTATTAAATGTTTTATGATTAGTTCACCATCTAACAATGCTTGGACTTCGGTTATGCTATTTTAGGAGAAAGTTTCTCAGAGTCACTATTAAAAATTATTAGATTAATTCACCATCTAACAATGATTGGACTTCGGTTATGCTATATTAAGACAAAGTTCCTCAGCAGCCATTATTAAATGTTTTATGATTAGTTCACCATCTAACAATGATTGGACTTCGGTTATGCTATATTAGGACAAAGTTTCTCAGCAGCCACTATTAAAAGTTATTAGATTAATTCACCATCTAACAATGATTGGACTTCGTTTATGCTATATTAGGACAAAGTTCCTCAGCAGCCATTATTAAATGTTTTATGATTAGTTCACCATCTAACAATGATTGGACTTCGGTTATGCTATATTAGGACAAAGATCCTCAGTAGCCGTTATTAAATAATGTTCTTTGATTAATTCACCATCTAACAATGATTGGACTTCGGTTATGCTATATTAGGACAAAGTTTCTCAGAGTCACTATTAAAAGTTATTAGGTTAATTCACCATCTAACAATGATTGGACTTTGGTTGTGCTATATTAGGCCAAAGTTCCTCAGTAGCCGCTAATAAACTTTCTTTGATTAATTCACCATCTAACAATGACTTAAAGCTTGTAACATTAAGTTGAGAAATTTTAAAGCTAGCACGAACTGAGTCTTTTGGGTTTGGTATATTACAGGTTTCTGCTTCGATTTTTGAACTGCACTTTTCTTTTATTTCTCGAAAAACCTTTTCCCGAATTGCGTTAGGGAGTCTATGTTCACCACAAACTTTTTGATGTGCATTTTGAAAATGTCCTCTTAACGCAAAATGTGTTACATATGAAATCTGGTTTCGGCATAGTAAGCATTATGCCTTCCTTTCACTTAGCACAACAAATATTTCTCCTCCCATTCACTATTGAAATAACACTGTGTACACATTTTCAAATAAATAGTATGTCATTTGGAACTACACACACAGAAAGAACTCGTACTGGCGAGGTTTGTCTTTCGTCATTCAACTGCTCACCAACAACTGAAAGACAAGCACCTGTGTTCAATTATTCAACTGCTCACTAACAACAGAAGGAACTGAAGGACAAGCACCTGTGTTCAGTTATTCAACTGCTTACCAACAACTGAAGGACGTGAAGGACAATACCTGTGTTCAGTTATTCAACTGCTTACCAACAACTGAAGGACGTGAAGAACAAGCACCTGTGTTCAGTTATTCAACTGCTCACTAACAACTGAAGAACGTGAAGGACAAGCACCTGTGTTCAGTTATTCAACTGCTTACCAACAACTGAAGGACGTGAAGGACAAGCACCTGTGTTCAGTTATTCAACTGCTTACCAACAACTGAAGGACGTGAAGGACAAGCACCTGTGTTCAGTTATTCAAATGCTTAACAACAACTGAAGGACGTGAAGGACAAGCACCTGTGTTCAGTTATTCAACTGCTTACTAACAACTGAAGAACGTGAAGAACAAGCACCTGTGTTCAGTTATTCAACTGCTTACTATCAACTGAAGGACGTGAAGGACAAGCACCTGTGTTCAGTTATTCAACTGCTTACCAACAACTGAAAGACGTGAAGAACAAGTATCTGTGTTCAGTTATTCAACTGCTTATTAACAAGTGAAGGATGTGAAGGACAAGCACTTGTGTTCAGTTATTCAACTGCTCACCAACAACTGAAGGACAAGCACCTGTGTTAAGGATTAATGAAGAGTGCGCACATCGAAAGGGGAAATGCCTATCCCTTGCTTAAAATTTCTGAAGGTACATGTACAGATAAGAGAAATAACGTACAAACGGATTCAGGCACAGTATTCGAGAAAGAGGTAGAGAGGATAGCTAGCTGGTAGGCAGACAAACATTGAAATCATCTGAGAACATGTAAGCTTTTAGTATTCTTTAAAACAATTACATTTTAAAGCTAAACACTTAATTACCAATACACCATGTATAATTAAATTATATTTAATGGCACAGCACAAAAACTGTACTTTTCTTCTGTCACGCAAGGCCTGTAGCAGGCACTTCATCTGTAAAACAGAGAACACATCCTAAGTGGTTATTTTATAATGAAATTATCCCTAAGTGATTAACCATAACAAACCTTTCAAGTCCAAATATAGATTCATGGAGTTGAAATATTGCGTTCAAATGGAGAGGATTATGAGTTGGATCTGGTGCTGAATAGCCCATACAAACACTCATACTGAGTTCGAAATTAATCCATTTGATCTAAGTACCATCAAACAGAGTGTTACTCTGTGAAACACCCAGTGACCCACTTCCGTGCCACACACAATCTGTCAGCCCTAAAAACAACGACTGTTATTTGATTTACGACAACATCTAGTGCTTATCCATTAACCGCAGTAACTACGCGTGTTAAGTGTCTACTGTGTTCAGCAATGAAATGAAGAATAGAGGTCTTTTCTTCATCAGAAAGTGCATAAGAGAGAATCCTACATTAAATATCTTCATTGCAATATTATTTATGAGCTAGCAGCTGCTTGCAATAATCTGCTATTAGTACTCTCATTAAACAAGCAAAAAACTACTTGAATCAGAATAATTTCTCAATCAGAGCATTAGCTTGGAGCTGTACTAAATCACATCACCCACACAGCATACGTTCTAAGAAGAAGACTGTTATGTTCAAGAAGGGCCGGATTTTCCTTCAGATTCACTACAACCTGGTAGCAAAGATCACTTTTTAACAATGCAAATAACACTAATTTTGCATTTTTTAAAGTTTATAATTTTCGCCGAAACATTCCACTTTCTATCAATGATCCGGAATACAGAACAGTTATGTTTTTTTGGATTTGGGATTCGCTTGATGTCAAAATGTCATATTGACAAAATTACCTTTCTTGAAAATATAGATGATATTGAATGACATGTAAAGAGTCTCTAAGAATTTGTAATAAAATGTTTTGTATTTGAAAGATTTGGAATTTTAATTTCACTAATAGTTGGTAGGTAGACAGTGGAAGGGAACCTCTCGCTCCAAATAACATACCTTTGACCATCCACATTTAGAAGAGAGGAAAGGTAGGCATGGCTCATATATTTCTTGTGTTTCCTTGTTGACCTCGTCCGCTTGTGAGAGGTTTCTCTCAAAGGGGATGGTTGGATCTAATACCATGACCTTATCTTTAACCCTGTCGATGGCTATGATGTCCGCGCGCCTGTTGGAATCTATTATAAAAATATTGCCAAAACAGTAGTCTTGTCTTTGTAGCCTACATCGTTATATTTTTTCCTGTAACTACCACCTCATAGTTAATACATATTAATTAATTAAATTTATTTGTTCTCGCGAGGTTAAAGCTAATAGGCCCTCTCTTCCACAACATAGAAATATAAATACACCGTGTCCACATTAAGAGTATACAGAAATAATAGCTTCGAATTTCATGACCGTATATTATAATTCCTTAAGGGGAGGCAGAGGTGAATATTTCAAAATCCACAAAATTTATCCGATTTGTTTGAAATTGATCATGGATACTAAGTATGTTATTAGTAATGGACATAACAAGTTTCAACTTTCTAAGTACAATAGTTCTGTAAAAATTAATAATTTTATAAAACTTTATATCGTTTGATATAAAATGCTCCATGCACCATATTGCAAGAAATTTTCAATATTTCTTTTTATTTATATGTTCAGAGAAGGTATATAAATAATGATAAGTATTAGTTTATTATGGGAATAATATAGTAATACAGTTATCTTGGTTTTAATTTCATACTTTGAAGGGCACAAAATCAAAAACTAACATCGGAATATCAAAATAAAGATAATAAAAATGGAAAAACCCAAATTTTAATTTTTTCTTCAGTTTTGTTCGAAAATTTCACCTCTGCCTCCCCTTAGATAAAGCTCAATCAAGAGAAAAACTCTCGAAGATTTCGTTTCATACCTTTTCCATGGCCATTGTTGTGTGAAATGTTTCGTTTCAAGCTTACTGTTGCATGACCATTGTTGTGAAATGTTTCGTTTCAAGCTTATTGTTGCATGAATGAAAATTTGCATTTAAGTATCAGTCTAGTTTCTGTCAACAGAGATATGGACGGTACAGCAAAAAGTTCAATGCGTGCTCTAGTTTGCAGAATTGAATTCAGTTACGCGTGTTCAGCGGCGCATACGGAGGAAATGGAATGTGAATCCTCCTACACGCAAAGAGGGAAACATTCTAAAAAGCTGTGGCCGAAATGACTGTGGATCAAGTGCGTTAATCATTTGCTAGAAGCCCACGTAAATCACGTACCTTGAAATGCTGGAGAACTTTACTATTCCACAATTTCCGCCAGGTTTAACATTTTAGCAGTATGGTGCTCCATCACTTCCATCGAAATGTTAAAACGTTTTTGGATGTAACCTTCCCAAGGAATTGGATTGGTAGTGGTGGGTCAACTTCCTGGCCGCCTAGATCCCCGGATTTAACTCATTTGGATTTTTTGCGTGGGGATTTATTAAAAATTTTGTGTACAGCAAAAACGTTCGTAATTTGATTGATTTGAGACAGCGTATCATTCAAGCAGTTGAGCTTATAACACCTGATATGGTGGTGGACACCTGGCGAGAGGTTGAATATCGTTTTGGTACATGTCGAGCTATAAATGATGCCCATGTTGAAGTGTACTAGTGGAACTAAAAACTTTTTCAGTTGCTCTAGACAATGCAGAAGATATTTATTTAATAAAACTTAACCAAGTTACGATATAAGCTGTCATTTCTATATACTTTTAGGGTGGACACAGTGTAGGGACAACTAAAACATAAACAAATAACTAGAAATACACTATAAATTAATCTACAACAATAATGGCAGTGACACAATCTACAAAAGAAATAATGGCAGCTCTAAAACTGTTAGAGATGACAAAATAATTAATAATATAAGGTGAACAGTAGGTACTGTCATTAATTTTAGGGGATTATTTTTTTTTTATTTCAAACAAAACAGTTCAATACGATTTTGCTCGTTTTCGCTTTCTTTTTGAGAAACAAATTGTATTACACGAAATATTTCATTGCATGTTTTATTTATTTAATTAAATGGAGAAGAGCTATTCATGACATGTTACATATTAATTCATTTACTTATTGACGAACATTATTGACTTATAATTTTTTGCAAAAACTTACTTTCATACACAATGTCATTAAAATGTAAAATAATTGGTTTAAATGTTGTACTTACTTCACAGCGAAGTGATTTTAGTATTATGAAAAATAAATTAAACGATGCTATGAATACTGTAATATAATCAAAGTATTTTCAGACTGAATAAAAAGTGTTTTGTGGCGGATTAAAATATTGTAATACATATCAGAATTTCCTAATAAAAGATGCTTAGTGACGAGTTTATAGATGCGGTACACTGACACAAGACATTATGCATAATGACGTGTTGCAAGATGTTCTTTCTTTCTAAAAAAAGTTAAAATATGTAGTAACTTAAATTATATTTGATAATCCATGTTGAATCTTTCGTACACTACTTTTAACACTTGAATATAAATAATTGATTAAATGGCTATCTTACTCGTGTTAATTATGTAAGCATGTGCGGCTTACAGCTGTTTCGGTGCTATTCGACACCATCCTCAGAGCCTCCTCAGGTATTTTATAAACCTATCAAATCCTAAACACGTACTTAAAAAGAACTAAGTTAAATGTTAGTGCTTAAAATCTGGGATTTATTCATAATGTTAAATTCTGTTTCCAAGTAAGAAACTTCTTGTGACAAACGTATTCAGAAAGAAATTACGTCTAATAAGGTTTAGTAGCGAATCAACTATTAAATATTTCAAAGAATGTACTTGAACACATTAATTTCCGTGTATGTAATTTCCACTGTTATTAGAAAGCATGCAAATATTTATATGGAACAGCAATCACGGTAAATATTAAGCAAATAAAATACCTCTTCTCTAATGCATGTCATAATCTGTATGTAAATCATGTATAAAATAAATTAACACAGTTTGTTTACAGGTACAGTTATTTGAGCACTTCGTCGCACCTCATTGACTGGCATTGGCATGCGATCAGTGCCCATTTTTGGAAACTGCTGACTCACCGACACACTGGCCACTATGAATGTTCTTGAGGTATCCTTCGTCGCAGTCGAGATGTGAGGGACAGTGTTCGCAGGGATGTCCCCACGCTCGACCCACCGTGGCACAGCATAGCTGTTTGGTGCACACTACTCCTTCCAGTTGGCCCTGACACATGTCGTTCTTCACTCTGGTGAAACACGGCCCCGTTCGATAGTCTGTTAAACAAAAGGAAATAATGTTATTGAGACATGTTTCAAAACCAGGTGAGACTAGTTTCAGTCAACTTCGAGTTATGCATGTTAACGAATACAGTAGAACAAGTTTCTTGTGTCCAATGATAGAATCCTTAACTTGACGTTATTCGTCCCGACTCCTACAAGCGTGCTTATAGATATCGCAAGTTACTTACTTTTTAAGGAACCCGGAGGCTCATTGCCGCCCTCACATAAGCCTGCCATCGGTCCCTATCCTGAGCAAGATTAATCCAGTCTCTGCAGTCATATCTCACCTCCTTTAAATTCATTTTAATATTATCCTCCTATCTACGTCTCGGCCTCCCTACCCTCCTGCCTCCCAACTAATACTCTGTATGCATTTATGGATTCGTCCATACGTGCTACATGTCCTGCCCATCTCAAAAGTTTGGATTTAATGTTCCTAATTATGTCAGGTGAAGAATACAATGCATGTAGTTCTGTTTGTGTAACTTTCTCCATTCTCCTGTAACTTCATCCCGTTTAGCCCCAAAAATTTTCCTAAGAATCTTATTCTCAAACACCCTTAACCTCTATTCCTCTCTCAAAGTGAGAGTCCAAGTTTCACAACCATAAAAACAACCGGTAATATAATTGTTTTATAAATTTTAAATTTCAGCTTTTTTGAGACCAGACTGGATGATAAAAGCTTCTCAACAGAATAATAACAGGCATTTCACATATTTATTCTGCGTTTAATTTCCTCCGAGTGTCATTTATATTTGTTACTATTGCTCCAAGATATTTATATTTTTCTACCTTTTCAAAGAATAAATTTCCAATTTCTATATTTCCATTTCGTACAATATTCTGGTCACGAGACATAATCATATACTTCGTTGAGGAGCCTGGCCAACCACGTGACGTCAGCTGGGTCGGCTCAACGAAGGAGATACTTGTGACGTATTCAAATTCCAGTAATGCTTCCTCTTGTGCTTGAACTCTGGTCCAGATAAAATTTTAGAGGAATATATTCCGGGTGAAGACGCCGAAGTCGAAAGAAATTATTCACTTCTGTCTTGAAGATGGTTCCCCGTATCCACAAGTTTCGTCTCGTTGGATTTCACAGTCGCCAAAGACAAGAGCGCTGTGACGAGAAAGTAGACCTACTTGAGTAGAAAAAGTTTCAGTATTAAAAAATCCGCAAAATAATAGTTCTATATTTGAATAGAAATTAATAATAAAATTAGTTAAACAGAATAGTTTAACCAATAGTTACCTATAGAAAGAGCGGTCGGTTTCGGACGATGGGGAAAGTTAAGCGTTAGGGCAATCAGCGAACATAATTCGTTGCGAAAGGTTAGGTAAAATCTTACTGCATGTTTACGCTTACTTTGAAGTTAATTCTCACAAATCACTACTTTCAGTGTTTAGCTTCACATCTCGAAAATTAAAGTTCTGACAAGGCAACTGTTAATGGGTGCATGCAGAAATTTACCTTCAAACTTCACACATTATTAGATCTCCAAATACTGTAAGATAGACCAATATAAACAATTATATTAGCTGCTATAAGAATGAGATTAATAAAGAAACCATATATATTTTTGTGATAAAACAGCAACTGCCACCTAAAATGATAAAGTACTCATAAGAAAAGCCAATATCTGCAATGTAAAGTGAAGGTCGTGAGAAATTATTGCCCAAAACTGACGCGCTGAGCCAACACTAAGCGGTCTGTTATTTCTCCATGCCATTTTTCGAACGAGCCGTATTAAGCGAAACTTGTTTACAGATGCACACCCGGTATAACAAAAGAGATATACTTGTATTATTTCCACTGCTCTCAAATTCTTTGTTCCTTCTGGGAGAAAATATTTTGACTAAACTACTGAGAGCATGTTAATTGATACTTGAACTTCCCCTACTACATACAGTGCTGAAAATTAGTGTTAAAACAACAATGTTTACCTGCTTCACATCTCCTTCCCGTAAATCCATAGATGCAAGCACATCTGTCTGGTCCAATACATCGGCCTCCATTTAGACACGGTTCTCGGCACACAGCTGTTAATATAATGCAGAATAATACATCGCCATCTCATACAGCATGTACATGTAATAACATTAAAAGATGTTACCATACCCTCCTATAACTGAATTCAAAAATAGAATATCTTCATATAATTATCCGCCTCAGTATTTTGTATCAACATTTCTCTTACTCAGACCACTTAAAAGACAGAAACTAAAGCTTGCACATAAATCCATAAAATCGTTCTGATTATGTTGTTACCATGCTGACCGGTAGATAAAGAGGCTCATGGCGATAAAATCCTTAGCATAGTTTCTTCTGGGAGGAAAGTAAAGCTGAGACACTCATGTCGTAGATTTACATAACGTAAAAATAATCCTATCCCCGATACACTTCGTCGGCTATTCCTCGTCATGGTGAATTTGGACGCTGAATAATTTCTGCATTAAAAGTGTCGATAAATATAGTATTACTACCGCTACTACAGATTCATGAAGCTATTCTTACGCCCAGGATTAAATTACCAAATCAACCTCACTAATCCGCTATTCAATAAGATACTGGGCCGTTGCAATAGCATTGGACAAACCAGTAATGGAGACAATACGGTTATTAGTGCCAGGAGCAAATGTTCCCTTCTTGGAAATCTGTATGGTAGCTCCACTGAGGTGTTGAATCTGTTACATGAAATGAACACAAGCCATATACAACACACAATAGAAACAGGAACTCAACAATAGTACCCACAGTCTACTAGTACACTCACAGATTCTAAACACGCGATATGACCACAAATGTTAAAGCGTGTATAAATAAACTTAATAAAAAACTAACAGATCCGCCCTCTACTGATGAATCATGGTAAAATTTTAACGATCCTAGCTCAAAATCTGTAGGAGATAATCAATTATTTATTTTTAAATTCTTATATGTTAACATAAAAAAGTATATAGTGCCTTCCCAATGCCCTTAAACGCTTCAGTATTTTAAGGATTTTTGCTTCCTATGTTTACTTCACATTATGTTTTGTTTGTCTCTCCTGCTGTTTTATGAGGACTTTCATCTACATAAATATCTATAATATTAATGGAAACTTTACTGCCAAAGACATTGGTCAGCAAAGCAGACAACTTAGTAGGACGAGGAATAGCTTTCTAGATATTTTACCTATACCAGGATTTTTTTACTTCCATAAATACACGACATTAGACCCATTATTTTTACTTCCCACCAAAGGAAGCCATACAAAAGACTTTAATAGTGCTTTAAAGTAATATTCGTCATCGCCAGGGTTTGAACCTCAGAACTACTGAGTGAGTGACAAGCATTATTAATCATCAAGGGCCCGTTCACACGGTACGGGAATTTATTCGAATCGATTTCGTGCGGACAGCAGTGTACATCGGTTCGATTTTTTCCCGTTCATAATGAAATTTAAGTTATGCACGGAAAAAAATCGAACACGTCTAGGAGACAATGTCAGAAAATAGGTTCCAAACGCAATAGGTCTTGCCAGGGTGAACATTTTACAAACAGTCTCATTTCTCTGTTTGCAGCTTCAGTAAGGAGTTATGAAACTGCAATTTACCTTGTAGTAGCGGCAACTTCTTCTACTCATGTACTATGCCGGTTGCAGTCCTTTCAGGCGCTGCGAATATAAGTAATGTACGAGTATTGAACATAGAATTCATCCGAAGGAACCGAACAAGTTAAAGATTTTAAACATTTACGATCGTAAACAATTTTATATTTGATATTATAAAATGATTTTTTAAAATGAATTTTAAATTTTTATGGTTTTAGGAACCTGATTTTCTCACTACTCCTTGTAGGCGCTTAGAATAATGTTGAACAAACTGTAGAGAGACTTATATACATATATACATATTCATTTTAAATTTATATTCATAATAATTTACACGATTATAAAAGAAAGTCATATATAAATTCCACAATTTGGGACATCTACGGCTGACTATTGGGATCCGGAATACAAAGCAGAGGTTAACTTAAAAAATGCAATATGATTTGTGGAGAGAATACAAAACAATGATAAATTTAAAAATAAAGTACAATTTGATTTCAGAGAAACATGAGGTAAAAGTACAATGAAGAAAAATGAAATGAAGTATAAAAAATACATACAATTAATACAATAAATAATTTAAATGTCCATATACCATATTGTAGATTCAACTCAAGTTTGAATACATCTTTTATTAATGGAATTACATTTTTTAATAAGTTGCCTGTATCAGAAATCTGCCAGACAAATTTTAAACGGGTTATATATGAATGGCTAATTGTAAGACCTCTCTATAGTATTAATTTATTGAGTGTGAGATGGATGCTTCTTTTTAATGACTACATAACTGACGATGTCATTTTCAGTTTCTTATGTGCTGATCTCTGGCAAATAAATTATCTTATTGTTATTATTATTATTATTATTATTATTAAACAATGATGCATTTCTTTCCCATCAACATACTAGGGCCTAGGGCATTCAATAAGTAAAGGCAACAATAATGTAAATCAGCGCTCCTAGCGTTGAGCATCGGAATCTTTTAGTACGTAATAGAGGAGCGATAGTTGCATAAATGTGGAATATTGAAAGTCTTGAAGTAACTATAGCCTATTTTGTGAATACAGGAACTGTTTCTGATTTGTATTAATACCGCCCTAAAATGTTCAGTAGGTATGAACAAAGATACGTCATAAAAATACAATTGCAAGAGGAAAAAATGTAACCCAGTGATTTACAGCATTGCTAGAAGCTTGTGGGAGAGAATTCCAACCATAACGAACTACTGCAAGATAGGAGGGGACGAGGCATTCGCTCTCAATCAAGAGTTGACATCCAAAGAGCTTTAGATCGATCAGTGAGATAGAGATCCAGAAATGATGCTGCAGATGGAGTCCGCCATCTTCCAAGGATTTGGCAGCATGTTGTTGGCATGGCAAGAGACTAAATTTGAAATGTGTAATGCCAAAAATAACCTAAATAAATATAGTGTGAAACAGTAACTACGATGCCATTACTTTCCGAATGCCCTGGTACATCACACTAATAATGCAGACGAATGTAACGAAATAGCACAAAAACTTCCATCTCTTTGAATTTCAGGAGTTTAATTGCCATATCATATTGTTCTGTCGTCATACTTACGCTCTCCACAGAACTCGCCCTGGTAGCCGGGCCTGCAAACACATTTGGAGCCGCTGCACGATCCTCCGTTGAGGCACGCGGCAGGGCAGGAGCTACCGTCTCGTCCGTCTGAAAATAAAAACGAATCCAAACTATATTATATGCTGAAAATTATTCCATTAAGCTACACAGAAACTCAACAAATTCTTCGGACAAACAGGAAGGGTGGAGTAACACTGGACTCGGGCGAATCAAAAATAGAGAACTACCAAAGGAAATCATAAGAGCGCGATATTCAATATACCGTGTGTATATATATATATATATATATATATATATATATATATATATATCACTCAAATCTGTTGCAAATTATTGATGTTTTAATACTCAATAATGCAGTCAGTAAATCCTTTGTTTTTTCTTCATACATATTGTACTAATGAATGAATGAATGCATGGGCGGATGGATGGATGAATGAATGAATCAACCAATCGATCCGTCGTAAACAAACAAACAAACAAACAAACAAACAAATAAACAAAACAAAACACAAAACAAAACAAAACAAACCAAAACAAAACAAAAAGAAACAAAACAATTAATATTTGAGGAGAAAAATTCGCTTCGGCGCGGGATCGAACCCGGGTCCTTGGTTCTACGTACCAAGCGCTCTGACCACTGACCTTCATGACCCAAGTGGGAACCGAACCCGGGTCATGACGTTGGAAGGCAGAGGGGCTAACCACTCGGCCACGAGCGAGTTCATATCTTCCGTCGTTGAAATTCTCTAACTCGCAGGGCTTGTATTTCAGTTTTAGTTAACGAGTGAAAACAACTAAAATAATAAATAGTCAAAAACGAGTGGACTGATTGCTATTACGTGTATTGATTCATATCATAGTTAGAATAAAGAAACATTCATTTCTAAGCGCGGAACTGTCGAGGTAGTCCGTGGCTCTTAGCTAGAGAGTTTGTGTGAATGTTTCCAATGCCTGAAAGGGATCGACCGCCGGTTCTTCCTGTCATACTTTTCAATTTCAAACTCCGATTCCAAGTGATTATAGAACATCCTAGTTAATATTAATATAATGCACCGAAGTACATATGATATTTCCTTGCAGGAATTCTGCATTACCATATCGATGACTCAGAACCAGACTGTTCCAAGTCCATTTTACTATTTTTTTTTTTCAGGAGAGTTGTTTTAAGCTCCTGACATTCAAAGCTTCATGAAACCATTTCGAATAGTTTCATAGCAACTTTATGGAGAGGAATGTTTACAATTTTGTTCGATTCGTATATGCAGACAAGAACTGGAACGCAATGAAACACAGATTTCTTTCTTATAAAAAGTTGGACTTAGAACAGTCTGGTTCTCAGCCATCGATATGGTGAAGAATGGGTAGAACGGAGAAAAATTCTGTTTGGTAATGAGTGCACCTCTGTACATAGTGCGTTGGACATTGTGCCGCTGTCACATAATTATTCTGTGACACAGTACATGAGGGTAGGCCACCAAAGGGGAAACAGAGAGGTAGAACTTAAACTGAGAAGATACAATGCGGCATCGGAACTAGAATCCGGTGTGGCTTAGTGGATAAAGCGACAGCACGTAGAGCTGAAAACCCGGGTTCGAATCCCGGTGCTGGAGAGAATTTTTCTCCGTCTACCCATTCTTTATCCTAGTTAATGCTATATTAAAACGGAAATACGTAATCGATCGAAACATCATAGAACCAGAATGTTCTAGTAGTAACTATGATGATATATTATTATTTGATGATGATGATAGCCAATATTTATTCATCCATCATATATAGATTTGTTAGGTAGATTTGTTACAGTTATTCTATATTAATCCAGATCTGCCTTACTTTACAATTTTATTCGTCTATGCCAAGTCTTACATTACCCTAAAAACTAGTTCAATAGTACTTTTTTTATTAACATAACACATTCAATTAGCTACTATCTAAACACAACCCCTCTCCTAAAAATATCAATATACCATACCCCCTATTCTCTTAGCAGGAAAAAAACGCACACACACACACGCACACAAAAAGCCTGATTGCGATTTTTGTACTGTATGGTACAGATATATTAGTAAACATAAGCTAAACCAGAGAGTTGGTTTGCTTTCTCAAGAATAAAGTGGACTGTAGTTTGGAATACGATAAAAGGGCTAATTAAGACTCGATTGACTAGGTTGAAAGTTGAGGGAAAATCGTCAAATTGGTGACACTGCCATTACAATGAGCTATTATAGATATATAGTGCTTCATCTCAGATCTAAGAGATAACGAGAATGTGAAAGAGCCAGAAAATATGGAGAAAAAAGTAACACGTTAGTGTTTAGAGACAGAATTAAATAGCCCTAAACACTCATATATTGCTGTTTATGATGACGATTATGATGATGATGATGATGATGATGATGATGATAAGACACCCTATACATAGTTACATCAATCAATCTTCTTAATGTCTCCAGCTGTTTGCTGACAACATATAGTCCACTATACAGTAGTCCACTGTAGTCTATTCAGTTGTTTTTCACGAGAAATGAGGGGTATTTTGGTCGGTGTTCATTATAGATGCCTGATGCTAGTAGCCAGAGTTGGGGTGTAGTCAATATATACTGCAGGGCTGTGTCTTCTGTAACTGGTACTGATGATTTTAATTTACTTCTTTTGTGGTTTATGGATGGGCAGTATAGAAGAATGTGTTCCAGATCTTCATCATGATTATTACACCACAGACAAGTAGGATTATCAGAAATGTGAAATCGGTGTAGGTACAATTGAGTGACAATCTGACCTGTTCTGGCTCTTGTTAAAAATGTTTGAACATGCCTGGACAAGTTTTTGTACATTTCCAGGTCATTTGTAAAATTTTTCCTTTGTCAGAAGAGAGCCGATTGTTGATTCATAGGTTTGTAAAATGAGACTTTACTGAAGCAAAAGCATTGGATAGAGATATCACTTGAAGAGGTCTTGGTTGCAAATATGTTGCCTGTTTTGCAATGTTATCGACTTTCTCGATTCCAGGTATACCACAATGACTAGGTATCCATTGAAATGTTATTTCCTTTTGGAGTTCTTTTAGTTTACTTAGTTGTTTCTGAATTGGAATAATTCTATGTGCATATAGGTTTGGTACATATTTAGTTATATTAAATATAGCCTCCTTGGAGTCGGTAAGTATGCAAATAGATTTTTGAGAAATTTGAGTAACACACTGAAGAGCAGCATCAATAGCTAGCAATTCAGTGTCAAGAGTGGAGGAGGATGAACATGGTATGAAAAAACTTTCTTGATATTTTGGAATATAATACCCTGCTCCTGATGTCCCATTATTAGGATTTAGAGATCCATCTGTATAATTTTGAAGGTGATCCTTATATGTACTACAGAGTAGTACATATAAGAATATAACTTAAGAATGTATGGAGGATCATTTTTGGAATGATTTCCTGGAATTTGTATGCTATGTTCTGGAATCACCCATTTCCATGGAGGAATTTCGTTCACAACTGGAGTTTTAGCAATGAGTGTGTCTGTGATATAGATTGGTATTTCTTCTTTTTTTATTTTATAGAAATTACACAGGATATCATCTGACAGTTTGAAGAACATCTGAGATCTGGATGAGGCTTGAAATTTTAAATGTATTTTTAGAGCCTTTTGTAATATATAGTGTCTGAGTGGTTGAATATTACATTCAATTTCTAGGGCAACAGTTGACGTGGTTTTTGGTACTCCTAGGCATAATCTTAAGGCTGAGTTTTGAAGAAAAGACATTTTTTGTAGATGAGTTGCTGATGCTCCTCCCCATATTTCACATCCATAGGTCAATTTTGATCGCATATAAGCATTATAAAAGAAACGCATTGTCGTGATATCTGATCCCCATTTCCTATTAGCTATGATCTTCAAGAGATTTAAGCGTGGTAGACACTGCGAAGCAACATTGGTTAAATGTGTTTTCCATAAAAGTTTTTCATCAAAAATTAATCCTAGGATCTTAGGAGTTGGATTGTACTGAATTTCTTGATTATTCAAATAAAATACATAGTTACATAGGCCCTAATAAGTCATAAAATTTGTACAACACAATTAAAAATGTTATAATGACATAATATAATCCAGACATCACAACAGAGAATAGTCGCGATAGATGAAATATATCTTCGAAATCAATTGCTGATTTTTATTAAAAGTTCATAAGCATTGCTGAGGTATTTGAAAATACAAAATTAACTAGAAAGTACATATTCCAAGAATTAGATTCATACAGATCACTATATTTAAATTGTTAGATGATAAGGTATTGGAAGGAAGATAGCAGGATTCTTAACTTGAAAGTGATCGCAACGTGTCGTTAGTAACGGTGATGGATATTTATTGCTTTCCGGAATTTGCTTTTATGGCATATTAATGGCATGAGCAGCATTAAAAGACTACTTGACTAAGTCTGTAGAGCTTGATCCAGAAGGAAACAAAATATTTTTCTTAACATCGTAACATCCAGAACTATTAGGAACTATAACATCAGGTCAAAACTCCGATATATGAACAGAATAAATAACATAGAAATGGATAAACAATAAAGAGGCATAATCGATTCACAAGCCTTTTTCTTCTCAAATAAAGTTTAAATGATGAAAATCTTAAAATTATGCAATATTGTATTTACTGTTCTGTTTAAACGAAAATAACGTTCCTACGCATTATCTCTTAGCCTAGTTGCCTTGTTGGTGCCACCTGTAGGGTCCAGACCTATCTTCGGACAGTTGACTAAACAATAAAAAACAACAATAACGTTATGCAACCATTGAATGAATAGTGTTTGTTGGGTTGCCAGCAGCACTAGGCGAAATATTACTAAACTAAGTTCAAGATATTACTATGTTGTTTAGTCAATTGCTCGAAGACAGATTTGAACCTCATAAATGACAAAAATAAGGCATAACTCATGAGATTATTGTGATGTACCGAAGTACATATATTTCCGTGCAGGAATTCTGCATTATCATATGATGAAGAATGGGTGGAGCGGAGAAAAATTCTCTCTGCTCCATCCATCCTTCATCATATGATAATGCAGAATTCCTGCGCGGAAATATATGTGCTTCGGTACAGCACAATAATATGATACGCGTAAATAATCATTTAGTGATTTAAGACGGTGCTCATTCTGTCGGATCCCGGCCACTTAGTCACTCGTAATGAGTGCACCTCTGCACAAAATGTGTTGGACATTGCGCCACTGTCATACATCTGTGACATATTGCATGAGAGTTGGCCACTAAAGGGAAACTAAGAGGTGGAACTTAAACTGAGAGGATTCAATCCGGCATCGGAAATGGAATCTGGTGTGGCATAATGGATAAAGCGTCAGCTGAAAACCCGCGTTCGAGTCCCGGTGCCGGAGAGAATTTTTCTCTGTTCCACATTCTTCATCATAACTCATGAGGCAACTAAGGCAGGAGTTAATGGGGTAGGGTGGCCAGTTCTTTTCCCCTCCATTACATACACCGCTGACTAGTAACATACTGTATTAGGCTATACTAAACAGACTTCAGTCGTACACAAGCAATATTGTTCTTCCTCTGACAAATCGTCAAATGAGACGTACTACCTGATAATAGATTTACATATCAGCCAGAACCTCAAACAGAGTATAAGATATTATATGGAATTTGGAAAGCCTGTAATCCCATAAGGGCAACGGCCTCCTAAAGGAGTGTAGGTGTGAGCTGAAAGTCTAGTACACTTGGGGAGCCAGTCCAAGAGAGCTTACACTATACTTACAAACTAAACACATAAACAAACTATATAAGCTAAACACGTAAAACTATACAGACTAAACACAAATTATACAAACTAAACACCCACAAAAACTAAGTTCTAGTAAATACAAATACAATAATTCCGAAATTGATACTGAATTGTAAGTGTCGAAGCTGTGGAGTAACGGTTAGCACGTCTGACCGCGAGTGGGCTAGAGTTCAAATCCTGGTTGGGACAATTTACCTAGTTGGTGGTTTTTTCCGAAGGCTTCTCCCTACCCATTGAAGTAAAATTGCTGAGTAACTTTTGGCGTTGGACCTCGGACTCATTTCGTCATCATTAGTTCACATAATCATCATCATCCATACCACAGTCCGGGTTAAGTTCACGGTGCGACGTGCTGTACTTCTACAAGAGCGCGGCCGTTCAGCTACTAAACAGGAGTAGTAGGCAGCAATGTATACCTCTTCCGCATAAGATAAAAAAAAACCTTAAAGTAAAAGAGATATGGCCGACTATGAAAGGTGACGGTAAACCGGAACAGACGTTTCCGGACATCTGATATTATGATGATGATGGTGATGATTTTAAAATAGATGTCTATATAAAAGGAATAACTACTGAGCATTACTGATTTAACCGGATTTAATGGTAAGGTGTATCTTCAGAGTTTATTGTGTAACGGTTCATCACACCAACACACTAAGTTCCGTGTGCTATGTTTTTATTTTAGGTGGAGATATAAGGTTTTCAGGAATTTTATGTAAAACAGACATTATGCCATATTACATTATTATATTTAGTTGGTTATTTAACAACACTGTATAAACTATTTGGTTATTTAGTGTCAATAGAATTTATGATAGCGAGATGAGGCCGAAGATTCGCCATAGATTACTTGACATTCGCTTCATAGTTCAGGAAAACCTCAGAAAAACCCAACCAGGTAATCAGGCCAAATGGGAATCGAAACCACGCCCGAGAGCAACTCCGGATTAGCAGGCAAACGCGCTATCTCCTGAGTCACGTCGATGGCTACAGTAGTACAGTTTTTAGGTAAATCGATAACATTATTTTATTAAACCAAGGAAATGGTCAATATATGGAGTTGAATACTAAAAATAAAGTTTATATGCACTCTCAGGAACACACTCAAAATAAAAAAATGCAAAATCAATCTCACTTTAATCAGCGCAATTGCCTACTATACGAAAATATATACAAACTTTTCCTACATATGCTCATTGAATACAAGCATGCAATTGCAACACTTTCCGCAGTCAGATTGAGAGGCGAAGTTGACGTGCTTTGAGAAAACCGGGATCATAGTCGATTTATCCTTCATATATCTTAAAGAATAGAGGTAAAACTAAAGAAACCCATAGTAGAGAATATAGAAGAAAAGCAACTAAAGTGGTTCGGACATGTGTACAGAAAGACAGAGGGAAAGAAAGTTAAGCAGGTAATGGAGATGCGAGTGGAAGGAAGGATAGGAAGAGGTAGACCAAGATTTAAGTGGGAAAATAGGGGAGAGTTGTCTTATTTGTACCATTTTACACATTTTATTTTTTCTAATTTTAACTGACAAATGTTGAATCATTTCAATAGCGACATCTTAATTCCTGGTATGTTGGGAGGATTTTCATAAAAAGAAAAGTTTACTTCAAGTTAACATAAAGTCATGACGTTCAGTTTTCTAAATGTCTGCAATGAGTACAAATTAGGCAACTGGTTTCCTAAATTGTACCATTGGGTTCCTAAATTGTACCACATACATCAGGGCATCAAAGTTCTTGCTGTGGATGGTGAGTCCATCAAGCAACAGCATCCATTTGACAAACAATTCAGAGTTGATGTAGCCAGTTTCTGAAACTGTAATAATAATGACCGGTGGAGCACCAACAGACGGATCATCCTAATCATGGGAGGAACATTTTGACCAGATCCACTGGCACATCGTTGTATCACTCCTTTTTCTCCGCTCGATATCACACCCACTTCTTCCTTGCCTTTCCTCGCTACGATTTTCTGTGTCTTCTGTATTGTGGAGAAACCGCTTTCGTCCACATTGAAAATTCTCCTGGATTCCAATTTGTATCTTTCACTAATGTTTTCCAGCAGATCGAAGAATTCATAGACACGTTCCTTGTTGAACCCTTTCGCTCGAGCCTCTGTCTGCCTACACAATTTGGGATGCCTCTTCAGATAGGCTGTGCATAATACCATTTGTTGAATGCTTGGTCCTTTTCACGATTGAAATTAAGTGGCAGTCCATTTCTCTGAGCTATATCAAAAGAAAGTTTCCTAACATCTGTTGGAGTTAAACCAAATATCATTTATTCAAACTTTAGAATTTGATTTTCAAGTTCATTTTCAATTTCTGCCGAAAATACTGTGGTTCTTTCAAACGATTTCACATCTCCATTAGCAATTACGTTTTTGTTTTTCGCATGTTTTAGTATTGTAGGCTTAGGCACATTGTACATTCGGGCACATTCATTTATTCCATGATCGCCATTCATATATGCAGCAACAGCAAGATTTTTGCCATTCTGGAATTCATGTAAAATGCAATTATAATCTGTTACAAAGGAAGAAACTTCAACTTAAAAACGCCAGAACATGAAATGGGGAAATTATTCAATTAAATTCTAAATGCATAATTTATTGTGTTTATGCTATTTTTATGTCACAGTAATTTTTATTATTTATAATGGACGTTTGACATGACTATTTTAAATTCAGAATTGAATGTGTTTTATTTCCTAAAAATAAAAATTACAGTATTATATTCATATCGAAATGATAAGAAGTTAATAAATTACAATTGCTGATTGAAATTAATTATGTTTTTCTTCATACGTCACTATAATTTCAAACATTTAAAATGAAAGTTCCCTATATTGTACCGGTACATTATAGGAAACTAAAGCCGGTACAAAATACGCAACTTCACCATGTTTTCTTTGTTAAATTCTTGCTGCTTAACGGTTTCTAACAGAAGTCTGTACCTTAATGAGAATTACAATATATAAATGTAGTTTTAAATAATATATAGCATTGTGGACTTCCACTTACCTTTCGGAAGTAATTGTTTTAGCCAGGTAGTGCAAAAACTAGATTGAAACTACCTAAAACAAGTTTTTTTCACTGCACGTCAGCACAACACAACCCACAGGCTTCGTCTCTCATAAAATGGCATATTTGTAGCTGTAGTTCACAATGTTTGACGTAGATGACAACACTTATCAAGGAACTAATTTTCAAGACGGTGCGCGGTGGTAAAATTTAGGCAACGGTACACATTACGCAACTCTCCCCTACTATAGAGAAAATAGCACAACATCGTGGAAAGACAATGGTTGAAATAAAGAAAATGTGTAAAGATAGAGAAATTTGGAAGAGATAGACGGAGAGAGGTGAACCCGACGCCTAACAGCATCAGGGATTGGAAGAAGAAGAAGAAGAAGAAGAAGAAGAAGAAGAAGAATAAGAAGAAATCTTAAAGAATTTCGCCGGGATTGAAGCCTGGTCCCATAATATTATAGATGATATTAATTTGTCCCACAGAATTTATCGCTCCGGAACCGGGGATCGAACCCGGGTCCTTGATTCTACGTACCAAGCGCTCTGACCACTGAGCTACGCCGAATTCAATCCACAGCACCGGATCGAATTCTGCTCCTTCGATGTTTCCCTTTGTGGCCTGACTCCAAGTTAGGCAAATGTGTGTTAACGTATATATCCAATGTCAACTGCCATTATACTAGGAGCGCACTCAGCTGAGTGACTTGTTGGCCGGGAATCCGGTCAATATTACAGTAAATTCTGTAGGACAAATTAACATAATCTATAATATTCTCTTAGCTAGCAGTGCATAATAACTGCGGATTCCCGGCCAACAAGTCACTCAGCTGAGTGCGCTTCTAGTATAATGGCAGTTGACATTGGATATATATGTCAACACATACAGTAGGCTATATGCCTAACTTGGAGTCAGGCCACAAAGGGAAACATCGAAGGAGCAGAATTCGATCCGGTGCTGTTGTGGATTGAATTCGACGTAGCTCAGTGGTCAGAGCGCTTGGTACGTAGAACCAAGGACCCGGGTTCTATCCCCGGCGCCGGAGCGAATTTTTCTCCTTAAATATTAACTGGTCCCATAAGCTAAGAAGCCATCAGCTGGCTGACTATGGTTGAGTCAAAGTGGTTTGTAAGGTAAGCACATACATACATACATACATACATACATACATACATACATACATACATACATACATACATACATACATACATACATACATACATACATACATACATACATACATAATGTCTCATTTATCTTGACCACCCAAAATAACTTTGTACGCAAGCACCAAATGAAAAATTGTTTCAAACAAAAAATGTACAACTGAAAGGGACAAAGTTATTTTGGATGGTCAAGATAAATGAGACAGCCTATATATATATATATATATATATATATATATATATATATATATATATATATAGTAGCAATTATTATTATTATTCATTGACAGCTTCGACATACATTTTTTCCATGCTTGTCGTACGAAACGTTTCTATATTTGATTCAGCTGAATACTCAGACAAAGCTGAAGTATAAATTTCTCGCGTTTGAATAAGTAAAAATTCGTAACACGAAAGTTTCTTCGCTGGATATGGTTATTATTAAAAAAGTATATATGGCTGTCAGAGTTTAGCAGAATATTAATGTTCCACAGTTAAAGCTAGGATAATTGTGGTTTTCAGACCTGGGTGGTCCAGGAACAAAAAGATACTTTATGTGAAAGGGGCATACAGGAGAAAATCAGTGTTTAAAATAGTCACCCCTCCAATAATAACAAATAATTGAAAAGATAATTTGATTTAGTAGTAATTGCCGAATTATAAGATGGGATCTATACACCATGCATGATGAGAAAAGCCTTTTGATAACACAATATTTTACGAAGTACTGTACTGTAGACTATACTTTCATTTTAAAGTGGCGCACAAAACTGATTTGGAGATAGGCGGTTCTGCCTCTCAAGGCTAACCATAAATTCCGGAGATAATCTGGCAACTCTCAGGATGAGGGATGCTTCTTGCTTTTGCCCTACCCTTAGCGGAAATGGGAACAGGAATTTTCGAAGACATATGATTTTAACGCTTTATCTGAAGTTTAATTCCAAATTACGCTGTTTATTTGTGATATGGCGCGTCACATAAAGCACAGTATATGAGTATCATAATTCAGCGGCAAAGTGTTCCTGGGGATTAGAATAATTTAATAACTTCATCTGCTGCGAGGCTTGGAACAGACACAACTGCAGTCTTGTGCTCAGACCGTGAAAATGTTAACACTCCGCCTTTGCTTCTGTCTCTGAGTGGCGACTATTTTCTGGTTATTAACACTAACAATAAAGATCATAGTTCTCAAAGTAAGACCTGTATTTATGTAATATTTTCAATATTCAGCTTAGAATCAAACCATTCAATTTTATTATTCAAGAATTATGTGTCAAGCCCAATTTATTCATAACCAAAGATCGGAATTTGGCATAATGCCTTTTGAAATGTGTTAAACCTATCTTCATTTTGAAAGTAAATCTGTACGAATTATACCTTTGTCATTGAAACGTCACAGTTTTATGTTACCCCTTTCTGCCTTTTTTAATATAAATGCCTAATTTACAAAATAAATGATTTTCTGCCTTTATTTGATTATTTATCTATTATTTATTTATTTATTTATTTATTTATTTATTTATTTATTTATTATTAAAAATTGCGTACAGGTACAGTATATTTTAATTATTTATTTCTATAACCGCTACAATGAAAGAGACTTCACCGAATGTATACTATTGTCTTTCAGTCAGTTCATATTCTCTTTGCAACAATGAGTGCTGCCGTGCAAAGATGTATAACAGAAAGCGTTTTAATTATCGCTTGTGTTTATTTGACAAGGCAACAATGAGTGCGTGTCTAACGTTATTTTTAACGGTTATTTTTCTTTCAGTTTTCATTGCGACGTTGTTGTAGCTAGCTAAATATTTAATATCGCAACATAATAGTACAACCAAACACAAAAATGCACTTTCTGAGGCTACTGGGAAGATTTCTTTGCTTCCAACAGTAATTGCAACATCGAGTCGAAAATCTCAATTTGTATTCCACTTATGCAAAGCTTTTGTTGCTGCCGAAATCCCTTTGTGGAAAGTGCAAGGTTGTGGGTCTAGTGCAAGGTTTTTGTAATTGCCTTTTATTGCGTATTTTAGCTACTTATAATGCCTTTTTGCCTGCCTATTTTAGCTATTTATCATCCCTTTTTGCCTGCCTATTTTAATGATTCATAATGCTTAAACTTCCGGTCTCTGTTCATAACCTTAAAGTCATAATGTTGTGTATACCGGTATGTAACAAGAGGAATCCAAAAAGTAGAATACAGGAATCTGAATAGGAAATTATAGATATACAGTCTGATCCGTTTGGGTATGGATAATATTAATTTATTATTATAAAGCTATTATGATCGTGGGAAAAATTTCTTGCTGGTTATATTATGATTAAAAGATGGGAGTTTCCATATATGACAATCAACAATGCATAATCTGAAAGGGTAAATAAAAATCGTAGATGATTAAAATGACTACTACAAATCAACAGCGGGCACAATGTGTTCTTTGGTATGCTAAATTTGAGAGTTTTAAAATAGTTCGAAGGGAATTTCGACGTGAGTATGATGCCCATAATGTACCTAAATACGATTCCATAATGTTGTGGTATCGAACATTTGTAGAAACATGTTCTGTGTTAAAAAAAAAAAAAAAAACATGCAGGAGGTCGCAGCGAAACCCAGTACGAGAAGCAGCTGTCTCTTGGCTTGGTCCTCAAACTTCCCAGATCTAATCCCTCCTGATTTTTTCGTGTGGGGTTTTGTTAAAGACATTGTCTAGTCACAGAAACCCAGGAACATTGATGATCTGAGAGTAAAAATGATCAAGCTTTTCAACAAATAATCCCTCTTATGTTACAACGGACATGGGCTGAATTGCATCACCGTTATGAGTTGTGCAGGGTGCGCAATGGGGGTCATGTTGAGCCATGAGGAATCTCCCATCTTTAAGTGTTGTATGCACAAAATTTCAACAAATAAAGTTCAGTAGCAAATGTTTTACGGTGTTTTTATTTTAACCATACCCAAACGGATCACTCTGTACATTAATTATTGTAGCTGAAACAATTTCAACAAATACAGGATGATCCGTTTGGGAAGGTATAAAATAAAAACATGATAAAATGAGAACTGCTGGTATTTATTGTTAAATAATTTGTAACTACATGCATTCTATAAGAATGGGAGTTTTGTCCAAATTAGACCTCAATGTGCCCACTATTCCGAACACGACATAGTTAATATCTTGAGGCTCATTGTGGTCTAACATCTCAGGGGTATCTTTCTCAAAAGCTGAGAAATCTTTGCTCTGAGATCATGGATATCCCTGAATCGCTGTGCATACACATAATCTTCACGAAACTCCAGAGAAAGAAATCGGTTGGTGTTAGATCTGGCGGATTTAGAGGCCACATAATTGGCCCTCCTCGGCCACATCAGTTGTTACCAAATGTGTCATCCAGATAATCAAGGACGTCTGTTGCCCAATGAGGTGGTGCACCATCCTCTTGTTTTCCTGTTGCAGTTGTGGTTCGAAAAAGTATGGTCCTGATCGAACTGTTTCTTCTGCGAAGATAAACAGTCCATACAGATTATAGCGACTTACCGCGCACCAAACATTAATTTTAGAACTAGCCCATTCTAGTTCATATGAGACATGCGGATTTTCCTGTCTCCTTATCATTGCATTATGAGTATTCATTCGCCCACTGACATGGAAAACACATTTCGCTCGTTGCTGAATAATTTATTTTGTTTCTTATTCGGTAATAATGATGATACAAAACTCCCGTGCTTCAGTATCACATTGAAACTGAAATGAATTCGAATTATAAATGTTATAGTCATTTTATTTGATGTCTTTCCAAACGGATCAGACTGAAGTTTCAACAACTGAGCTACAGCAACTGCACTCAAACATTTACCACGCTATCCCGTAGTCCAAATATTTTTCACATATCAAAGATTATTTCAAAGCTTTTTTTTTTTGTTTGAAAATTTACTGGTTTCCACCATATTTAACCATCCTTTTCCCTTCAACACCCTGTGCGCCAGAGCTTTAAGAAAAGCGTCGTAGGAGTTAACAAGGGCGTAGGTAGATGCGCAATCAATTATATGTAATAGAAACATAAACATTACAACGAAGTGAAGACAAAAGACTAGAAGCATTTGAAATGTGGATATGGAGAAGGTTGAAGAGTGTGAAATGGACAGATAGAATAAGAAATGAAGCTGTGTTGGAAAGAATGGGTGAAGAAAGAATGGTGGAGAAACTGATCAGGAACAGAAAAGGGAATTGGTTGGGTCACTGGCTAAGAATTCAGGACGGAAGAAGACGTCAGACGATAGACGACATTAAGATATAAGGATTATATGCGGAAACAAAGAGGAAGACAGAAAATAAGAAAGAGTAGAGAATGCTGAGTTTGCAGTGAAAGATCTAACATGTATGTATATATGTATGTAGGCCTACGTACGTACGTATGTATGTATGTATGTATGTATGTATGTATGTATGTATGTATGTATGTATGTATGTATGTATGTATGTATGTATGTATTCATTCATTCATTATATTCCATAGATCTTACATGAGCAATGAAGCTTTAAGATGTGGAACAAGTCAAATTTTTACAATATTACAATTGCAATTTCTTACAAATTTTTACAATATTTACAATTTTTACAGTTTTACAATTTAGTAATTTTCTACAATTTTTACAATTTTCTGCAATTTTTTTACAATATTTTGGCGAGATGTAGTGAGATGAGGTGAGGTGAGGTCCGAGGATTCGCCAAAAGATTACCCGTATGTATGTATGTATGTATGTATGTATGTATGTATGTATGTATGTATGTATGTATGTATGTATGTATGTATGTATTTCTTATTTTATTGGGTTATTTTACGACGCTGTATCAACATCTAGGTTATTTAGCGTCTGAATTAAATGAGTCCGGGGTCCAACACCGATAGTTACCCAGCATTTGCTCTCGTATTGGGTTGAGGGAAAACCCCGGAAAAAACCTCAACCAGGTAACTTGCCCCGACCGGGATTCGAACCCGGGCCACCTGGTTTCGCGGCCAGACGCGTTGACAGTTGCTCCACAGATGTGGACTGTATGTACGTATGTATGTATGTATGTATGTATGTATGTATGTATGTATGTATGTATGTAAGTATGTATGTATGTATGTATGTTTGTATGTATGTGTGTATGTATGTATGTATGTTTTTCGCATATCAAAGTTTATTTCAAAGCAAAAGAAAATTTGGAAAATTCACTCGTTCTCCACTATATGAAAAACTATCCTGTTCCCTTAAGAGTTCTACAAGAACTCTGCCGCGACGAAACTTGGGGTCGCGAGCTGAGGTTGAGAACCTCTGCCACAGTAAGTGTGCGTAGTTCGCTTGCTGATCGCATGCCGTCATTGGCAATTAAAGCTCGCGATGGCGGAAGTGCGGTGCAGGGCGTGCAGCGGTTAGGAAGTGATGGGTGCGGTGGCAGAGTTCAGGTCTCTGCGAGTAATTAATCAAAACCCGAGCTGAGCGGAAATCTTTCATATTGTTACGAGAACGCTCTTGGCATGCCTGACCCACGACCTACATGTTGTTCCGAGCAGTGATCTCGACAGGAGGCTGCGAGGACACGCCTCTGTGCTACCCACAGCTGATATTGCCTGCTGAGTTCGATCTGTTTTTATGAAAGTGGACAGACTTCGCAATATCCAAGTCATACTTAACTGAAGATTTTCAGGACTTAGGGCTGATTTCACCAATCTTGTCCAACTTTAATAACACTTTAAATGTACTTCAAACATTAGATAAAGGATCCAAACATTTCATCAACACCATTTGTTCTTTAAACTGTATTTATCTTAATTGGTCAATATTTGGTCATTTAAATTCTTAAAGTTGCTTTAAGAAGAGACATATGAACAGTCCACTGCAAGAATGATGGATGTCACTTTCTTGTCGAAAATGAACCAAGACTGTCAATGCATAGCTTAAGACATATAGAATATACATAGAGAGTTATATGGCATTAACACTGATAGTCATTGTCCAGTAATGATCGGAAAATCTCAGTTAAGCTTTGAGCGCTAAACATTTCAAACTTTCAATTGCTTCTCCTGCAAAATGTATTCCAGATGACATCCATCATTCTTACAGTGGACTCTTCATATGTCCAATGCACTGCTTTCTTTCGTTATGATAATATATATATATATATATATATATATTTTTTTTTCCTAAAGTGCTTATACTGTAATGTGGCATATATTTTGAATGGTTCAAGATAAATAAATAATTTAGTATATATTTGTAGAAATAAAGCAGTGTTGGAAAGAGTGGGTGAAGAAAGAATAATGCTGAAACTGGTCAGGAACCGAAAAAGGAATTAGTTGGGCCACTGACTGAGAAGGAACTGCAGGCTACTGAAGGATACACTGTTAGGAATGGTGAAAGGGAGATGAGTTCGGGACAGAAGAATATATCAGATGATAGACGTCATTAAGATATATGGATCATATGCGGAGACTAAAAGGAAGGCAGAAAGTAGGAAAGATTGGAGAACGCTGGGTTTGCAGTGAAAGACCTGCTCTTGGGCAGAACACTTATGTATGTATTTATATATACACTGGCGGACTAAAAAATGGGACATTTGAATTTTACTTTGTATTTAATGTCGCCAATGTGTTTTAAATGATGATTAATTTAATTATACGATTATAAACGTAACACGGACTGAAAACGAAAATGATTATGACTTCATACCACCAACAATTACGAACAATGACATCAAAATCTAGATTGAACAAAATTTTGCTTATGCACAGTGTTGTTGGTAATTGTTGGTGTCATGAAGTCATGTTCATTTAGTTTTTTTTGTATAGTAAGATTATAATCTTATTAATCATCATTTAAAACATATTGGTGACCTACTAAATACATTTACAAAGTAAAATTCAAGTGTCCCAAATTTTTGACCGGAGTGTATTTGTATATTTTTGGGATAAAATAATTATAATCGATTGAAAATAACAATTCCAGTTTGCAACATAGCCACATGTTTAAACTTTGATTTGGAATCTCAGTGAAGTCTTTGAGCAATTGGAAGTCTACATTTTGTCCGTCGAAAGGATAATAAATGTCGGAAAGTGTTAAATAGGAGAAAACAGACACTGAAGATGGAGTAAGGTATAGAAAGTATAGTGGCGCTTATATTATAAATGCCGAAATAATAATGAAATTACTGAGATAATGGGTACAAGTTACAGTATATGTTTTTTTAAAACTAGAAGAAATGAGCTTCCAGATGAGACAAAAACATTATTTACCATTTTTTTAAGAAATCTGACATTTGTAGAGTCGATGCATACCTTAAGAGGATTTCAGCGCTAGTCACATCCTTTAGCCAAATAGGATACGCAGATACAAGGCTTCAAATCACCCAATATGACTGGCTTTTTGAGGACTGAACTCGGAATGGATCCTCGTACTTAGTCCCAGAATGGCCCATTATGATCCCTATATGCGATAATTGTTGCAGTCCGACAGACGGTCTACTTGGCATTTGTGAATCCCATGTTGACAGGAGGGTCATCCTGTCTCAGTCCTGACAAAGCCAAGTCATATTCCAGACGAGTATCTGATAAGTTTCAGGATCCGAAGCCTCAAGATCTGAAGTTTTATATCAGTATCTGAGACCCGTACTATTCACTCAAGCCTATTTCTAACTATTGCAGATGATAGATCCAATGAGGCAGTGTTGGCTGGCATGAAATAGGGAAACAGGAGTAACTCTGCTTTGTCCACTACAAATTCCATTATGACCATACTGGGGATCGAACCGAGGCCGCTCGGATGAAAGACCAGTGCGCAACTCTCAATGTAAAAGGATGTCAGATACAGAGATATAAAAAGTGGTCAAATGCATCGAATTCTGCAGCAAAAATGCAGAATCAAATAAAACGTTAGAAATTCTGGTCAAAGGCGTCAAATAGCCTGCCAGAAAAGAATGACATATTATGGAATGGTAACAATTTATTGTGGCGACAGACATCTAATCCTGCAGCCAATAAGGAACTTTTTTTTTACAAAAGAGGGACGCGGAGGCTTCAACTGCAGGCTATTGTGCTCACCACTCCTGTTCTGTGAATGATACTTGTAGCCGAATAACAGCACTCTTGGACAAGTACAGCACGCCGCATCGTGAACTTAATCCGGGCTATGGTATGGATATGATGATGCTGATGATGGTGACGATGATGATGATGATGATGATGATGATGATGTGTGAATTAATGACGGCGAAACGTTTGATAAAACTGGTAAAAATTTTTGGCGAAAAATTTCAAATAACCAAACAGAAAAAGAAATGTTAGGTAAAATAACAATTAATATTGTAGTTAAAGGCGCCAGATAAAATGGCAAAAATTATATTAAATGACATTAAATCATTTAGCAAAACATGGGACTTAAGATAAAACTGTAACAATTGTAATGATATATTGAATTGTACCAATTGTGTTAAGCCTTGGTTTTTCTGAACCGACGCATGCGACATGTGAGGTGCGAGGCCCGCCTCGCATAAATCCGGACTACACGAGACATAGTGAGTGGTTTCTATAACTGCGAGATGCGAGGTCTACGTACGTCGCAGCCATAGAAACTACTCACTATCTCTCGTGTAGTCCGGATTTGTGCGAGGCGGGCCTCGCACGTCGCATGCGTCGGTTCAGAAAAACCAAGGCTTTAAAGGGTGTAACATACCTCAGCCACACAGGTAATATTAGATGAAATTCTAACAATAAAATTGTCACGAAAGAAACTAAATACCGGATAATAAGAGCGTGTTCATCTTGTTCTAACGTAAGTTCTAAATATCAAACGACAAAACAGCAACATTCCACGCAGAATAAGAGTCTTCAGAAACTTACCTGGGCGCTGTTGTTGGGAGGACGACGACGTCGTCGGTGGGCAGGAGGAGGAAACGATGCCGCCATCACAGAGGCAAATGTTGGGTTTGATACAGCGTCCAGCGTTGCACGACCGCGAGCACACAGCTGCGGAAAAGAAACAGCGTGTCAATATGTACACATGACATGGAAAACAAATGCAGGATTATTCACAAATTATTCTTGATCTCTCTATCCTATCTCAGTCAACGGAGTACTTTTCACAGTAGGGGACGTAACTGGCGCAGAATACATCTTTTTCCGCACTGAATAGGCTACTCTTTACCTTTTCGTGTGGACTTCATCGCTGTCCCGCAACTCCGGTCTCATACCTATACATTTTTTGTCATGGTTTCCTTAAGTTTACTTCTGACAGCTTTATCAAATGCTGTCACATAATCTATAAAAGCAATAAAAATTTTTTATTAAATTTTTATGATTTTATAGTAGTTAACTTACTGATAATGTGAAATTTATGAATAATTTTACTTTTCTAAAATCCGTTCTGTTTTCTCAGAGGAGAACTTGTTACATTTTATTAAATACAGAGTTAGTGCATTTATTTTGTAGAAAATATTGAATGAAATTCTCTCTCTATAATTAAAAAAAATGTTTATAATGCTTTCCTGCTTTCTTTCATTGTGATAAATCAAAATACAGTAGAACCTCTATTATCCGTGGTAATGAAGGGGGTGAGCTGAACGGTTAATCGAAAAAATCGGATAATCTATACCATACAATTTTTTCGTAAATTTAGTGAATAATACACTTCGGTAATTTCCTCTATGGCCTTTGAATTTAACACGCTAGGTAGTGGATCACAAGTTCACTAATTTAAATCTCATTGTCAACGACGGGTTTTTAAGGAGCAAAGAAACTCTTTGTAATGGCTGCCTGTGGAAAGATATGAATAGTAGAGGTCTCGTGTTGTAGATTTACATACTTTATACACTCCAAACTCATATCTTGTTGCCAGATGAGCCACAGTTTCTCTTCCCTCCAAATCAATCAATTATTTACACTTTTTTTCCGATACTTAGCACAACAAGATTTCTTTTGACACCAGTAGAAGATATTTCATGTATAAATTATACAGTATCACAATTCGATCAGTAGACATACTGTGTAAGGAAAAAGGCTTGTAATAACACTCTCTAGAAAAACAAAATAATATGCTAATACAATGTACAGTAGTGGAAAAAAAAAAAAAAACCGGACCGACCATTGTAGCTGATTTCAGAGCCCTGTTCACTCCAGAGCATGATAGACTGGTAACTAAAACTTTCGTTGTTCGAATTCTGCTTGGGAAGGAAACTTTTTTTTGTTACTTATTCAAATTTATTCCTAATACTTTTCGATTGCAGCGATATTTTACTACTTACTTAACTTATTATTCCCAGAACATGAATTTTACTAGCAGTCGAAAAGTATTGGGAATAAATTTGAATAAGGAACAAAAAAAAATTTCCTTCCCAAGAAGGATTCGAACCGCGAAAGTCTATCGTGCTCTGAAGTGAACAAGACTCTGAAATCAGCTAGAAGGATCGGTCCGTTTTATTTTGCCACTACTGTACAGTAGGCTACTTCATATATTTCTGTAGCAAAAAAAAGCGAGAAAAAGACAGACGGATAATCCATCAATCGGCTAATAGGGTGACGGATAATCGGGATTATTTACTTAAAGATTTTTCCGAAAAACACGTTTTCAGCATTGTTTAAGTGAAAAACTGGTTTTGGGATGCCACTTCTCTGTGTGCTTAGTGATTTCTCCTGGACAGATTTTGTTCATATTCAGCATCTGCAAGAAGATTCAACCAGGAATAATACATGATAAGTATTAAAATTTTACTACACGTTAGTGCTCTTTATTAAGAGAAATACGCCTAACACCAAATAGTTCTTTATTTAAAAAAATCATTGATGATGTTTTTTTAGTTGGTTATTTAACGACGCTGTATCAACTACGACGTTACTTAGCGTCGATGAGATTGGTGATAGCTTGATGGTATTTGGCGAGATGAGGCCGAGGATTCGCCATAGATTACCTGGCATTCACCTTACGGTTGGGGAAAACCTCAGAAAAAACCCAACCAGGTAATCAGCCCAAGCGGGGATCGAACCCGCGCCCGAGCGCAACTTCAGACCGGCAGGCAAGTGCCTTAACCGACTGAGCCACGCCGGTGACATTAATGATGTTTGTCTTTATTAATTGAAGACTATGATCCCAAAACTCCCTTAGTCCATTTGACCATTTTTATAAATTATACATACCGGTATATGATTTTGTTTGAGATCTCTATCATTGTATTTTAAACTTCTTTTTTTGATTAAAAAACGCCAATATTTGTTTAAAAGTTTGTGTTATTGTGCCTGTCACTTGAAAACTCGCTCAGTCCGTAGGCCTGTGGATAAAAAGGAAACTAGTACAGTACTTTCACAGAAATGGACTTAACGCGTTTTGGGATCACAATCTTCAATTTTACATAACATTCAGTGACAAATTAAAATCCGAGACCATGTAGACTACCTCTAAAACTAATTGTCTCACAGAAATTAATTATATTATCTATAGAATTATGTTTTTAACCATATGATTCTTCAAATGGAAACTTATTAGTTTTTGAAGGGATATTTATGAACAATTTACTTTGTAAATTAATGCGACTCTAATCGTTACGGAAATAGTGACAAATAAAATAACCTAATTTTCCGTAAAAAAAGTCATTTTCAAGCTGACGAGGTAGCAAATACACTCGCATAATCCGTGTTCACTGGAAGGAATGCTTAACGGAAGAAAAGTTCGGGGCAGAAGAAGATATCAGATTATAGATAACATTAAGAGACACGGATCGTATGCACAGACTAAGATAAAGCAGAAAAAAGGAAAAATTGGAAAATTCTGAGTTTGCAGTGAAAGAGCTACCCGTGGCAAAACACTATGAATGAATGAATCCGTGTTCAGACGTAGTGACGAAATATTGAACCAAACGTCTAAAAACATTCTTGATAATCGCAGAGCGCATGTAACATCAGACCTACCAACCTAAGAGAGATAAAATGTGGGAAATGAAAATTAAGTAGAGGGTATGATGATGATGATGATGATGATAATAATAATAATAATAATAATAATAATAATAGTTGATATTTCTGTAATTTAACCACAAACTGATAACAAACTTACAGCAACAACCTGTTTCCGATACAGCTCGTTCCTTGGCCGCACTATACAGTCTATTATGTATTATTTATTTGATTGTGATAAGAATTGTATGCTGTTACATTGCGCTTCATGCGCCTCTGATTTTAGGTAGGGTACGTACAGTAGAACGCCGATTATCCGACATCCTATTAACCGATCGGCGGATTATCCGACTGTCTCTGTCTGTCTGTCTCTCTCTCTCCCTCTCTCTCCCTTTCTCATTTTTTGCTACAGAACGAAATATGAAGTTGCAGGGGGTATTTTTCCCAACTTGTAAATTAGACATTACCTGCTTTCAATGTGATGATCCCAAGAACTTTCACACAATTGTAAAATCCGTGTACGATTCAGTCCTTGTCCTACTCTCGAAGTGGCCGTACTGTGTAACTCATATTATGTAAAATGTCTTCTATGGGTGTCGAAAGAAACGAAAAAGCGCAAATAATTTAGAGGTTCGGAAAGCAGAAACTTTATTTCATGTCGAATCAGAATTTGAGATTGACGTCACAGCTGTGTGCGATTTAATAATAAAAAAAAAGAGAGTAAAGTGTATAAAGTACTAGTACCTATGTAAATCTGCAACACGAGACCTCTATTCCTATATATTCATATAGTAGACAACCATCACAAGGAGTTCCCTTGGTCCTTAAAACCGGACTTAAATTAGATAACTTCTGATCTTCTAACTAGCATGTTACAAACAAAACCATGGAGAAAATTAGGCCTATATATTATGCACTTAATTTATGAAAATCTTTTATGGTATCGGTACGAATTATCAGATTTTTTCGATTAACCGTTCAATTCACCACTTTCATTACCACGGATAATAGAGGTTCTACTGTAATTGCGTTGGGGTGGGGGATTTCAGTGTGTTTCGTTCAGCAGTGAACTTTAGTTGATCGGTTACATTACGACCGAGTACTGCTATTCGTAACAGGCAACATTCAACGTCTTGTAAAGAATAATAATGGCAAGATGCCGAGGACGAAATTTGTGACTTAATTTCAAATGAGGAAATTTGTAATAATGATACAGATTTTGAGGTAAATAATGCTTGTGCAAAATATTTCAAATATGCCCTCATTGTTTCTGCAGAAGTAGAACGAAGTTTCTTTAGATGCGAGGCTGTGTTTTCTAGCAAAAGGTAATCATTCTCCTTTGAAAATTTGAAAATGTGGTTTGTTGTTTACTGCAACAATATATGAAATGAAAAATTATGTAAAACAAAAGCGTAATACACTATCATATTAACATAGTGAAATAACAACGCTGGTACGTCTTGTCAATGTTATATTAGGTTATTTTCTACAGACAGAAAATAACATGTAGTCAATGATATTGTGACGAAATTAAATAGTTGGAACACAAAATAGGAAAAAATGTAGCAAACAAGATGAAAAAAAATACTGGATGAACATCATGGATATTTAGCTCTGTGTAAAATTTGTGACTTAATTTCAAATGAGGAAATTTATTAATAATGATACAGATTTTGAGATGGATAATGCTTATGTAAAATATTTGAAATATGTCCTCATTGTTTCTGCAGAAGTGGAACAAAGTTTTTCTAGATGTAAGACCGTGTTTTCTAGCCACATGTAATCATTCTCATTTGAAAATTTGAAAATGTGGTTTGTTATTCACTGTAACAATAGATGAAATGAAAAATTAGGTAAAACAAAAAGTAATACACTATCATATTAACATAGTGAAATAAAAAGGTTGATACTTCTCAATGTCATATTAGGTGTATTTTCTACAGACAGAAAATAAAATGTATTTGAAATAGTGCAATTTTTCTTTAACAAAGAAAATTATGTCTTTAAATTTTTCTTTAGCAGACAATTGTGTTTCGAAGTCAAACGAGTGACTTTCAACCACCCAAATGCTGAGGTCTAACTTACCATGATGATAAGCATGAGTTCAAACGAACGAAAGACACTGCGTTAACTCACCCCAACTCTGAGACGTACTTAAAGTTAGAGGCGCACGAAGCACACTGGTAGTATAACGGCATATATTTCTCAGGCTTAAAGATAACCAGTAATGAGTTCTTTCAAACTTTCATCTTCGCAAATTTTTTGTCGACAGAACTCAGAAGACTTAGATTTTTTGCCATCATACTCGGATTTCATAAAGAAAAGTCGTTTTTAGATCTAGCGCAGGGGCTCTTAATTTTATACGTCAATCCGTACGTGAGGTAGCCTACATTCCTCACGAAACTATCATAAATAAATACTACTTTCGGAAGTTATAAATAAAATTTAACGACCGTTTAAACTGTTTCCGAGGTTACGCAGATTTATAAATAGCGAGTATGTAAGGGAAACTGGCGCAACCGGAGGCTGTTCTATCACTGGGGCAACAAGACAACTAGTAGAGTGTTCTGGGAGTACAGGGACATCATTTTATTTTTACTTCAATTTTTATTGTACCTGAGTTTTTTAATGTACTTCACTCCCACCCCTTCTACTAATGAAGTCCAACCGTTCTCCACACAGATCCAAGACCGCATATACAGTTACAGTAGCCTTACGGTCATAGTAAACAGTACGTTCCAAAAATATGTTCGTGTTTTCCAGTGACGAAAGAGCTTTCAATATAGAATCATTTTCTCACAGGTATTATCGTCCATTTGCCTACGTCGTATCCCGGTTTCCCCCACGAGCTTCTATTCGCCTCTGTTAGGAATTGGACGTCTACGTAATATTATACAACTGTTTAAAATAGCTTAAATAAAAGGGCCTCGTTAAGTAACTAGTTGTCACGTGATTTACACTCTTTCTACGACCCTGCGACATACCACTTGGACGGACAGTAGATAGCGTGTGTGAGTAATTTTATCTTTTCGGATCGGGCAGAAGTGTAGATTGAATTTACAGTACGCAAGGTACTCTTTTATAGAGTGCGTATAAAATTATTTCAATATGAGTTACTAGTACGAAGGACAAAACTGGTAATTGAAATTAGGTACAATAGTCTATAGTGCGATAATATGCACATTAGAACTGAAGCCTGTATCGAAATGAACGGCCACCATTTTCAAAAATGTGTTTAAATATCCATTAGGCCTATTATGATTATTTTTCAATTTAACTTCATTCTCTATAGTGTACGATAATGTGCTGTAGACAGTATAATATACACTGCATAATGAATACAGCTCAGTTCGTGAGTAAAAACACTCATTGTTAATACAACACTCTATTTTGATTAAACAAAAACCTAATGAAAATTATCAAACTCAAAAGTGTGATATTTCCTAGTTTACGTAAATGGATGAACTACTTTTCTTCCCTCCAATATCTAGTAAAGTGACTTGTTTGTATATTACGCCAGTATCATCGAACTCCAGTTGTGGAAGGGGGTAGCAAACGGTATTTCCTGTTCTCAACCGTTGATCCAAAGGTATAGCCAGGCTAATATTAGAAATGTTAGTAAAAATAAAATGATGTCCCTGTATTATCATATAATGATCTATATACAGTAAGATAAAATGATAAAATTTCGAAGTATCTAGAACAAAAAACATATTCGTTAAAACGAGAAGATTTTTTTTAATTTCCGAATTTTCTTTAAACAATTTTATATCTATTGCAGAAGACTGATAACTCAGTTTCACAGCAATGTATGCAGATGAATAATGATAATATAATATACAGCAAGAAATATTTATTTGAAGAACTAAGAATAAGTACTTTGATTGTCTAAAATACAGGGTGGAAGAGAACCTATTACAGTAATTCACAGAATAGATGAAGTCAATGCGAACAAGTTTTGTCAAATAAGTTCTTTTTCGTCCAATAGTTTTGAGAATATGAAATGTAACATATTGCAACGCTGCAAAGAGTAGCTGTGCTCCTTGAGGTCATTGCTCCGGAGTGGGGGTGAGTGTAACGCCAATTATTCACTCCGCAAAACTTGCGAGAGGAGAATGTAAACAAAAACGGCTCATCAGATACGTTTCGAACAAATTACTGTAGATCAAAACGGAAGTATTCAATGAATTAATTATGCAAATTGTTTAGTTTTTAATATTTTTGACGCTATTACCTCTTTAACTTCAAATTTAATACCACGAAACTCATTTAACATTAAGTTTATAGTAATGTTAAGGAATGTGCTAAGTGTTATGTATGTACAGTAATTTGATCGAAACGTATTTGACGAGACGTTATATTTGAAGAGTCGACTGCAAGAATGATGGATGTCATTTGGAATACATTTTGCAGGAGAAGCGATTGAAAGTTTGAAATGCTTAGCGCTCAAAACTTAACTGTGATTTTCCGATCATTACTGGACAATGATTATCAGTGTTAATGCCATATAACTCTCTATGTATATTCTATATGTCTTAAGCTATGCATTGGCAGTCTTGGTTCATTTTCGACAAGAAAGTGACATCCATCATTCTTGCAGTGGACTCTTCATTTACATTCTTCTCTCACAAGTCTTGCGGAGTGGATGACTGAAGTTACACTCACCCCTACTGCAAAGCAATGACCTCAAGGAACACACCTACTCTTTGCAGCGTTGCAATACGTTGCATTTCATATTCTAAAAATTACTGCACGTATCAAAAAACTTATTTGACAAAAGTTGTTTGCATTGATTTCATCTATTACCCTGTGAATTAATGTAATAGGCTCCCTTCCACTCTGTATTATATTAATCAAAGAAATGCTATCCCACTAGACAGCAAGGCCCTTGAGGGGGTGCACCGCTATGGAGTAACGGTTTGCATATTTTACCATGAAACGAACGGACCCCGGTTGAAATCCTGGTTGGGACAAGTTACCTGGTTGATGATTTTTCTGAGGTTTTCCCTCAACCAATTGAAGCAGAAGTGCTGGGTAACTTCTTAAATAAACCTAGTACAAAATGACCTAAGGAGTGGATATTTTGAACTGTAGTGAATTTTCGAAACATTTTTAAATCTGAGAAATTTTATCTTATTTAGGCTTCTTTGCAAAGTTTCAAAATATTATAATATCAGAAACTGATATTCGGCAACGTTTTTTTCTTAATCAGTATCAATATTATGGCAAAGTATACGTGACACTGAAGTTTTGTATAGTCACTTTATGGTGGCAATATGAAACCCTTTAAGTAGTTTAGAACATAACAAACATGTTACATTTTCTTCCTATGCACAACAAAAGAATTTCTCTTCCCATTCTTCTACAAATATTTGTTTTGCTGCACTTTTTACGTTTAATAGTTTGGAAACAGATATGCTGATCGCCAGTTACGTATCTACTCTGCCTGTCCTACGTGGAATGAGTGCGTGAGGAGGGATGCATTAATGAACTGCCCCTGCATAAGTATGACGTAAGATGCGGCTTGCAGCATGAAATGCCGACCGCTGTCTTAAGTTATACTCGGTACATGAATGATTGCCGGCGGCCAATAGGCGAACTAAAGCATAAACATTGCGTAGGAGATGGATCGTATCGCAAGACGCAGCGCCAAAGCCTCTCTGGAAATCGGCAATCATTCGTGCAACGAGTAATATGTGCATGGAGGATAGAACGGTGTTTACAAAGCAACTGACAAGGTATTCCTCTGTCCACATAGTACATTTAGTATTATTATTATTATTATTATTATTATTATTATTATTATTATTATTATTATTATTGTAAGTATTTTTTCGTGGAATAAAATTAATAACGTATATTTTAAAAAATTGTTGCATTTCATTTTCGACATCCCAATGACTTCACGTTCTCCCAACTCTTCCAGCTTCAATGCTAGGACGTACGAAACCTCCAACCACACCTAGACAGACAGCGCACTGGATAGTTTCGATAGATGGAAAAAGTAAACAAACCCTCGGCTGTTCCTCCCACCTCCGCCCAATACTTTTAACAGTTGACCTGTATGTCCGACTGGGGCCTGAATTTCGAAGTCTACCTATTAGTCGATAGGCAGATGATGAAGATGATGATAATGATGACAATCCCTATTACTTAACGTCAGTAAAGAATTATGCCTTTTTAATTGAGGTCCATAAAAATTCTCAGAAAAATATCCCATAAATTTGACACTGTTTTACTTGATAAATTCTATATATACAATACTGATTTTTACTCTTATCATTAGAGAAACTGATAAACTGATAAGGAATGATTCATCCCTCTCCAATCCTTAAATAAAATGGGCGGTTTTCTTGCAAATTAAATAAAAATATTAACACGTAGGCCTAATATTCCTGGTTGGGACGTTACCTGGTTCGGGTTTTTTTCCGGGGTTTTCCCGTCAACAAATTGAAGCAGAATTACTGGGTAATTTTCGGCGTTGGACTTCGGATTCATTTCGCCATCATTAATTCACATATCATCAACATCCATACCATAGCCCGGGTTAAGTTCACAGTGCGGCGTGCTGTATTTGTACAAGAGCACTGCCGTTCGACTTCGTAGGCCGTGTCATTGAAAAGTAGCTTCGTCACTCCTAAGCTTCCAGTCTTTTGCAGAAAAGGAGTGGTAATCACAACAAGCCTCAGGTTGCAGTGTAAGCTTTCGGATCACGTACAAGAGAAAAAAAAACACGTAATACAATTACACTATGTCTTGCGATTAGAAAATCTGGCAACTCTACTGCAGCGACTAAGAGACAGAACGGTACTTTTCAGACCGAATTCGTGTGTGTATTCGTAGGTGAGCAGGCGATGCACTGTTGTCAAACTAAACAGACTAAACAGCAATTAATTACAATACCATAGATTTTTTATTTATTTTATTCTATTGTATTCTGTATTCTATTCAATATAATCTATTGCCTCCTTCAATTTGCACAATTATATTATTTCCACCATGTTTAATATGAGTGGTTATCATTATTATTCCATCTACTGAACATGACTTAGCTTCAAAATTATATTATTCGCTTTGTTGAAGTTGAATTTAGTACCACATAAATAACATAGAGAAATGAAATAATGTAATTATATTAACACTCCAACAAATATTGTTACATTTATATGAAAAACATTTAATTAGCTTATATGTTTCTTAACACCACGGACTTCATACATAGCTTTCGTCTATTCACTCCCAAACTTCACAATTACTTTTGTGAGAAACTCTAAAAAATTCGTTAAGAGATCAAGACAAACGGATTTTGGAAAATACCTAAAAAGTGTAACATTAGAATTCATTAGGCGAAGAGTCTTTTCGAATTCATGATATTTCTTGTATGTATTTCAGTCTTTCTGTTTGTCTAGTGTCTGCAGTTCTATACTAATTTGCTTTCTCTATTCTACTTATACATGCTCTGTTAAATTATTTACGTATTTTTTGCGTTTTACCGGTTAATTGGTGTATCTTTAATTTAATTCTGATGTACGCATTTTTATAAAATATAATGTTACACAATCCTTTGTTATTCTTAAAAATTAATCTTAAACTTGATATTGTTCTGGATTTTCTTTGTCATAATCATGTTTCAATTCAATACACAAGTAAGCCCGTTCTTCTGTGAAACTCCATCTCAATTCCTGCCTTTTTAATTATACGAAATATAAACAAAGAGCACTGTGCTGCTCGACAAAGAGGATATCGAAATTTTTACGCTGTCAATGTTTCTGATAGCGAAAAATCGTTGTCGACATACTGTCTTTGTCTGCCAGTCCGTCAGTTCAACGGGGAATGATTGCTAAATTAAAAACGTTTCATATTATGAAATAGACGGCATGAATGGTTCAAAACGATTCCATGCCGATGGCTTTTGCTTCGAGAATTTTGGTCAACACAGAGCTGTGTTTGTATTTGATGAAAGAAGAAGTTTCCATTAATGAATGTACTCGCGATAGATCATCGGACCGTACATTCCTGAATCTTTTGTCATACATCACAGCAAACATTAAAGATCGGACTGGTCCTTCGGGAGTTTTGGAAAATTTCCCGGCTATTCATAATAAATACGTTGATTAGGAACAAACACTCACTCACTCACTCACTCACTCACTCACTCACTCACTCACTCACTCACTCACTCACTCACTCACTATCTCTATCTATCATAAATTCTTTTATGCTAGACCATGCCGAAATGTAGCAATTATACACCTGGTAGTAGCCCTTTAATGCATCTCATTAAAGTACACCTGTTCATTAAAGTTCAGGTGTTCAGCCAATGACAAATCATCTTTGTACCATTATAAAACCGCAAGTATCGATTATTCTCGGATATGCAATCGAAAGACAATTAGCGAAAAGTCGCGGAGGCTGGAAATCCAATACTGTCGCAGAAGTTTATGTTCTGTTACTATAATAATTAACGTTAATTGTAAATAATATTCAAATAAATTCAATTTGTCATCTCGTTTTTCAATTCTAAATCAATTTCCAGGTTATATCAAGACTAATGTTCATCTTATTCTCTAGATTATATCAAGATCAATGACATTCGTGCCTCGGAAAAAATCAATACTTTCGCGTCTGCGCACAATTCAGGTCAGTTCGCTACTCACATAACCATAACATGACCTACTTTTGAATAATTTCAAGTTAGAAATATGGTCGAGCATAAAAAGTCGTATGAAACTTGCCTATAATGGTAATTAAGACGCTCGTATGAAAATTATGAAACTCGCTCGCGCTCGTTTCATAAACAAACATGCTTGCGTCTTAATTGCTACCAATATAGGCTCGTTGCATAATGTACTATTAATACATCTTATATTTGAGGGGTTCGAGAGTAAAACATGGTCAGTGACGTTTTAGTGTTTTGAAGTTATTAGGTAGGTAGGTAGGTAACATTTTATACATGCAACAGTTTTTATAGTTACAAAAAAAGTAAAATATGTATACTCCTGCCATCTGTTGGGAGGTTGAAAATTAACTACTGCATTAGAAGCAGAATGTAAGATACCATATGATACGCTACATATCTTACTTTCGCCCAAAATGTCAGTTACCATGTTTTACGCTCGAGCCCCTCATTTGTAAAATAACACCGCTATGATGGCTGAATGCTAGCGTGCTGGGCTTATAAGCCAGGGGTCTCGGGTATAAATTCCGTTTGATCCATCCTAAATATTTATAACTTGTGTTGGGCAAGCCCGTGTTTCAGACAACAGAGGGGTTCCTCCACGTACGCCGGTTCATCTGTGACATCCCAATAATTCACCTTCATAATAATAATAATAATAATAATAATAATAATCATCATCATCATCATCATCATCTTCATGAGTGTAATGTAAACCACCGCCTGGTGCATCCTGGCTAGTCTTTGACGAACAAAGTGATATAAGCTTCTTGGCTGTAGACACATCTATGAGCCACATTCATAGAATCGGGACGAATAATGGCAAGTTAAAGACTCTGTCATTGCACAAAAAAAAATTAAAAATATAACCAGGACTAACAGCTTGAACATCAGATCCAGCCTTCATGCAATGCAATATCAGCGACGCGTCTTAAGTTCTTCAAACATCGACAATATTTTGAAATAACAGTGACTTTCTTACTCTATAAAGTTATACTTAAATTTTTCTTGTATCCCCTTTTCTTCCTTCCTATCTTCCTTCCGCATCGAGTTTGCATTACGAATTCTTGATCTTTTATGTTACACCACATTTAAATTAATCTGTTAATTGAACTCCATGAGGCAGTAATGATTTTTACTCTGTGAAGTGTGCTGTATTTATTGATGTACATTGTACAGCTTAATTAACTGACTTTGTCCTTGCAAACAGTAAATACAATGGCGAAGAGAAGTGGTGTCCGTTAACTGGTTAGACACTGGCGTTGAGCATCTATGTATACTGTACCAGTGTTGCCGTACAATGTCTATAAAAGGTGTACGATATTTAGTTTCATTCCTACTACACAAAACCTATGGCGATTATCACACAAATTTTGACAATACCCACTCTCTAAATGAAGTTGTGTCTTCTTCACTTTAATATTTTGACCCTGAATCTTCTTCAGCCGAACATCAATACTGCATGTAGTATCTTCAGTTAAAATATTGTTTAGTAGTATTTATATTACAACACATATATAATAAAAAACACTACACTACACATTTATTACACAATTTAATTTTTAATTTCATCTAATAAAGTGTTTCCTTTTACTGCTCTGAGAAATTGCATTTTTTCTGCCTGAATTTTTTCTCTTTTCGTATTAAATACCCTAGATCATATATACCCCAGATAGGTCGGCCTTATAGGCTTTGACGTTGACAACTTTTGTCAGGTTTACTACCCTGCCATCTAGTTGTTACATAAGGAGTCACGTCATAATTCCCATTTGAGTTGAATTAGGGAGTGTACTGCCATTTCGTGTTCGTTTACGGCAGACGGGTGGCGATCCTGGCGGTTGTTCTCTTCAAAGTGCAAACGATTTTAACATAGCGATGACCTATCTGTTACATATATGATCTAGGTAAATACGAAAGTTATGTGATCACCTTTAAATCCTGAAGATTTTGTCATTGCGGGAGAGCGGAAGTCGTTAGCTAATTGCGCATTAAGAATGAAAGTTGGTAGTCTATAATTTAATCACGAACTGATGATAATAAACCTACGCAGCGACCTGCTTCCGATACGACTCGTCCCTTGGCCGCAATATACAAGATGATTCAGTAAAAGCACAGTCTAGTATATACAGTCGCGAAGCTTGAGTTGTGAGGGTGCTAGGAACAATAGACTGTGCCGGTACTATTTCGCATTGTCTGCAATGAGGCGATAGCAGCGATTCTAGTGGTTAGCAACTATCTATGGATGCATATTTACTACGTATTGACCTTCGTGACGGTATATACTAAACTGTGGTAAGAGCCCGCAAAGATTTAACAAGAAATAGAGGATGCTCTACAGATTATTTTGAGATAGGGAACTTAGGGTTAGCGAGGTGATTTAGGGTTTGCGAGGTAATTTGGACTTAAAACATGCCTATCGCTATCGCTTACTGTTTTCCATATTATTATTTATAACTTGTTTATTATTTACATTTAGTATTTACATTCAATGTTTACACTTATTATTTACATTTAGTAATTTCTCTTAATATTGACATTTATTATTTGTTACATGTAAGCAATCCAGCATGCTTTGTTTGTCGACCTATCGTCCATAATGTGATTCTTTCTATCTTATTTACTTTATCACATTACAATATATGATATAAGTCAATGACAGCCCCTTTATACCAATTTGTCCACGCCTGTGGAGTAACGGTTAGCGCGTCTGGCCGGGAAACCTAGTGGCTCGGGTTCGATTCCCGGTTGGGGCAAGTTACCTGGTTGAAGTTTTTTCCGGGGGTTTCCCCTCAACCCAATATGAGCAAATGCTGGGTAACTGTCGGTGCTGGACTCATTTCACCGGCATTAGCATATTCATCTCATTCAGACGCTATATAACCTAAGATGTGATAAAGGATCGTAAAATAACCTACTAAAATAAAAAAAAATTATACTAATCGAAGAGTTAACCACAGTTCGTAAATTATGATGGAGCAATACACCTCAATGTAGCTTCGCAGACCCAAAATTTCTCTATCTCAAAATGTTCAGTGGAGCATCCTCTACTTCCTGTTCAATTTCTACACGCTATTACCGAATCACCAGGTATGTCTCGATATTTGTACACTATCACAACGAACAGTGAGCTATTGAGCGGTCTTCTCGCACGATAAATTGGTAAGAAAAAATTTTATTGTATGTAACATAGAATAAAGAACTATTATATCACTTGAATGGAAGAAAAGACTTTAAAACTACTTATGCTTCAGATGGTTTTCACTACGGTGGCTCAACTAAGTAATGTTATAGAATGTTTACATACTGAATATGCAGTCTAGAGTACATCACGATGGCTTCGACCCAACCCTATTACCGATGCAGTGAGCAAAGAGAAACTGCTGCAATGTCATTTCCCCAGAGAGCAATCCTATGGGATTCCTCCGACGGAAAGTCCCTTTGTACTACAAGTTAGACTTGCATCTACAGAATAATCTGTTCATTTATGGCCAAAACATGCTTTATCTTGATCACTCCTATTTCTATCGTTGATCACAACGAGCTCTAGTTATCGTCCCCACCTCCATGATGTTATAATACGGCTTATAGAGATAATGTCACGGACGTGACTTTCAGAATTAATGCATTATTGTTCTGTATCCGAAGCGCACATTGTAATTAAATAACATAGTTTCTTGAAATGTAACATTTCTGTAAAGTGAACATAAATAGTAATCCTATGGTAAATAACTGTGAACCTATGTATATACAGTGCGCGGCATACGTAACTTTTCGACATTATGACCGGTCGTAGCGCGCGTGTTTAGTGGGCAGATGCGACCGCTCTCTCGCACGGAAGTGAATCGAATCGACGGCGAATGACACAGCGCGGGGGGCCTTAGGGCATGCACACCATTCCATTCCGAGTAGTAAAATGGGCCCACCTAAGCGGCCTGCATGCTAGGGCGGTGCCCAGACCGTGCCTCTCCGCTGCAGGGAGTACTAATAGAATAGAATGGGAAGCTTAGTAACCAATAACCACTCAATGGTGACACTGAAGAAACGAAATTAGATTTCCAATCAAATCCTAAAACGTTTGATGCTCCAAAAATCCCATTATTGTTACACTTCCACTCAGACTTCTGAAAATTCAGTTCCTTTTACTGACTGCTGTAGATAGTTTCTAGTTCATTTTCTGAAATAGAAAATCTGAATGTTTGGTAATTAAATATGATAAGCACTTTTCTTTTCACCAAATCATACTGTGCACGAATGTATCTTCATTATATGCCATATTAATGTGTGTATGATACATCAGATCGTGAAAATGTGATAAAATTACATAATAATGACAAGAGGAAAGAAGTAGCCTACTTCAAGTAAATGTTATATAATGTTATGTTTTATTTAACGACGCTCGCAACTGCCGACGTTATATCAGCGTTGCCTGTGTCCCGGAATTTTGTCCTGCAGGAGTTCTTTTACATGCCAATAAATCTACTGACATGAGCCTGTCGCATTTAAGCACACTTAAATGCCAACAACCTGGCCCGGGATCGAACCCACAACCTCGGGCATAGAAGGCCAGCGCTATACCAACTGCGCTAAACCAGGCCGACTTCATCAAGTAAAAATAATACGTAATATTTTCTGCACTTTAATCTATATAAACTGTTTATTTGGATTGTGAGTTTCCGAGTTTGTGCCGCGTTGTCTATGTTGCTTCGACCATCCTGCTGTGGTCGAAAACGTTAGCTCTGGCAACTGAGACAACGCGGCACAAGACCGGAAACTCACAACCATGAACAGCAGCCACGAAAGCCTACGTCAGAAAACTGTTTATTTGCTTATGTCTTAAAAAAACTAAAGAAATGCTACCCAATCTCTTAATTCGCTATAAATTATATCTGAACTTACGAACCTAGATGTCTCACGTGAAAAAAGCTACGGTTTAGCCTAATACGTACAGTATTAGCGTTTTGTTTCCGTACAAATTCAATTCGATTCCGTAACTGTTGTTACAATGTACAGAATTACAATACTGAATGTTCTTATCTAAGACCATACTGCCATTTCTTGAAAGAAATAACTGTTTTAGCTGGCTCTAGTTGAGTAAATGAAGTATTTCTCACAAAATGAGATCGAGATTCCATCAAGGGAAATCTTATTATTATGATATACCGAAGTAGGCCTACATAATGTTATTTTCGTGCAGGAATTCTGCGTTATCATATGATGAAGGATAGATAGAACAGATAAAAATTCTCTCCGGCACCAGGACTCGAACCCGGGTTTTCAGCTCTACGTGCTGACGCTTTATCCACTAAGCCGCACCGGTTTTCAGTTCCGATGCCGGATCGAAACCCCTCAGTTTAAGTTCTACCTCTCTGTTTCCCCTTTGGTGGCCTACCCTCATGTACTGTGTCACAGAATAATTATGTGACAGCGGCACAATGTCCAACGCACTATGTACAGAGGTGCACACATTACGAGTGATTAAGTGGCAGATATCCGACGGGATGATAGCCGTCTTGCTTCACTAAGTGATTACTTAAGCATATCATATTATTATGATGTACCGAAGTACATCTGATATTTCCGCGCAGGAATTCTGCGTTATCATATGATGGATGGATAGATGGGTAATGTAGTTTACTGGATAAAGTGTCAGCACGCAGAGCTGAATACCCGGGTTCGACTCCCGGTGCCGGAGAGAATTTTTCTCTGTTCTATCCATCTTTCATCAAATGATAACGCAGAATTCCTGCACGGTAATATCATATGTATTTCGGTACTTTATAATAATATGATATGCGTAAGTAATCACTTAGTGATTCAAGACGGCGCTCATCGCGTCGGATCTCGGCCACTTAGTCACTCGTAATGAGTGCACCTCTGAACATAGCTAGTGCGTTGGACATTGTGCCACTGTCACATATTCTGTGACACAGTACATGAGGGTAGGCCACCAAAGGGAAAACTGAGAGGTAGAACTTAAACTGAGGGGATTCGATCTGGCATCGGAAGTGGAATCCGGTGTGGATTAGTGAATAAAGCGTCAGCACGTAAAGCTGAAAACCCGGGTTCAAGTGCCGGTGGCGGAGAGAATTTTTCTCTGTTCTATCCATCCTTCATCATAAGGAAAATTTTAATGGTAGAAGAAGCAGTTATGAGAACATGATTTCTTAGTACTCCGGCCTTCTCTAGAATCTCATACTATTATTGCCCCATTATCGCCGTATAAATACCGAATCGCCTCTGATGTTAAATAAATAATCCGCAATATTGCACAGACAATATTGCCTATCTGCAGAGGCCGCAGGCAGGTTTTATGGATCTCATCAGAGTTGTATTCCGTTCTTCTTTTATTTATTTTTTCCGGTTATTTAACGACGCTGCGGCTGAGTGATCAGCTTCTCTGCCTTCCACCGTGGCGACCAGGGCTCGATTCCTGTCTGTCATGGAGGAATTTGTGGTGGACAAAGCGGGCGCGAGGAGTTTTTCTTGGTGTTATCCCATTTCCCTTCAAAATTACCATCATTTCATTAATACTGTGAAGTATCATTCCCACTCTGTAAGGTCACGACCCAGACCTTAAGAACAAGTAAAAAATGACTGAAAGTTGACACATTTTTGTTTACAGACTATTATTATTATTATTATTATTATTATTATTATTATTATTATTATTATTATTATTATTTTTATTATTATTGAAAGTGTATCAACTATTTGGTATTTGGCTAAATGAAGTCGAGAATTCGCTATGAACTACCTTACATTCGCTTTACAGCAGGGGCGAAACTCGGAACAAACCTAAGTAATTTAATCAGGCCAAGTAAGAATCGAATGCGTGCCCGAACTCAGCTTTGGATTAGGCTGTGGTCACACTGCATCCGAATTCGGCCGATGTTTTTACACTGAAATGCACTGCCAACCAGTTTTGCCAACAATCGTCATCTCAAAGTCGCCAAATAAGATGTCAAATATGACATATCTGCTCATTCGGTCCTCAAATTTTGTTAATATTACTGTATCTCCTTTTTTATATTGATTGTATTGTTTTATTTCTATTTCTATAGTTGTAATTATATTCTGTATTCTGTATATTTAAATAAATAAATATATAAATGAATGAATGAATGAATGAATGAATGAATGAATGAATGAATGAATGAATGAATGAATGAATGAATGAATAAATAAATAAATAAACAAACAAGTAAATAAATAAATAAATAAATAAATAAATATATATATATATATATATATAAATGTCGCGAAATTCAATTTACAAGTAAAAAAAAGCGTGTAAAAAGAAACTGGTAAGAATAACAATAGTACAAATATATCGTAACTTTTATATAAATCACCCATATCCTCCTCTCCTACTGTAGTTGCTGACGTGGAAGACAGGATTAATATAGGCCGAAAGTGGAAAGTATATTTACGCATCAGTATTTCCAGTTTTCCGAAGAACACTTTCAGGAAATTTGGTATTTGTAACTCGTTTTCTCCGAAATACTCAAGGTGTTCTTGGCGTGAGGTACAGCACTAGCTGTTTTGATATGAATTCTGTTGTGTAGTTTGGTTTCACTAGACTGGCTGAACAGGCGTTCTACTTCAGTATTCGAATAGGAAAGAGGAAGTACGGCCATTACGAACATAGAAAATTACTACAGTTACCCGGCACAATATTTGTACTGGTACATCTCAATCAAAAAATGTATATTGCACCTTTTACCAGCGCCAAGAATTCGCAAAAAGAAAGATAATGCAGGGGATTACCCAAGACGACATGATACGCTGTGCAGGATTGTTCTTATGAAGTTTTGAAATTGTACGAAGGAAAATATTTTCTCTATAATAATATTAAAAATGTCAAAATATTGTCAGATTAAACATGTTTCCAAACAAATCTTATTAAATACATAAAAATGAAAAACGCAAAAATCGCTAAATTTGTCGACAAATGATTAATAAAAACTCCAGAAAAGTCGTGGTCGCTATTTCGTAATTTTTATCGTTAGACACCTCCTCTAAATCGCTAGATCTAGCGAGTTGTCACTAAAGTTGGCAACACCGCTACCGATTATAGTATAACAAACAAATGCGGTCGACACCTGTGGAGTAACGGTCAGCGCGTCTGGCCGCGAAACCAGGTGGCCCGGGTTCGATTCCCGGTCGGGGCAGGTTACCAGGTTGAGGTTTTTTCCGGAGTTTTCCCTCAACCCAATATGAGCAATTGCTGGGTAACTTTCGGTGCTGGACCCCGGACTCATTTCACCGGCATTATCACCTTCATCTCATTCAGATGCTAAATAACCTAAGTTGTTGATAAAGCGTCGTAAAATAACCTACATACATAAAATAAAATAAAATAAAATAAAATAAAAACAAATGCAAAGTGGAGAGCTTCTTCAGTGAAGCAGCGTAACCCGGAGTGAGAAAAACTCTATGCGAAGACCCTTTATGCGTACCTTTTAAATTTCTCCTCCCATTTCTCCTCTTTCAATTCAATTCAATTTCTGGAGACGGTCACAGTAGTGCCATGCTGCACTGGCGTGCACGGACATGTTTTATCAGACTAACGGTGAAAATCAAATCATTTTGTTTTTTCCGGTCGTGTACACTAGTCTGTAGTGTAATTTGATCTAAGCACAGCGCTCTCATCACCGTCTTGTTTTCGTTTCTTTAGTGAAATGTTTGATAATGAGAAAATTATTTCAAGTCCCATTCTAAAATAGCCTACAGACAAAATTTAAGTGGTTTCTCTATCAGTCTTTCGAACAAAGTATGAAACTCGCCATATTCTTGTCTTTCTTCAAAACCTGTGTTCTCCCAATCGCCTCTATCGTCCTGTAATAATAATTTTTTAATACAAAAGGATACAACATATCCAGTAGCATTAACTACAAGCGACACGATATGATTTTTAACTTTACTTCACTAGGTCTACCACGAAGAGTTTATTTTCTCCTATCTGATAGCAGATTACTTGTATTTTAGTTACGTCTCGTCTCATGTCTTCAGACAAAGTGATTTCCGCTGTATCTGTTGAAGATCAGTTGGTTTTACTTTCTTCTTTAAGATGTGGATTTCCTTGAATTCTTCAATATCATTCAAAGTTGACGGAATTTGGCGTACCCCTAATCCAGGGATGCAAAACTGTACTACAATTGAAGGACACGTCATAAAACCGGAACCGTAACTCATCCCTTTCCTGCAACTCTCGCGTCATTGTACGGCAAGTGTATTTGCCAAACATCACAGAAATGTCATTGAAGGCTCCGGCCTTGTGGATGGGGGAACGAACTCTTTTCCCAGGTTTCCACACCTTTCTTCCCCAGTTCTGCAACTCTGTTTTAATCGTTCAGCTGTGTAGATAATTCAGTGTGCTTTCCAAATGTGTACTTTTTTTCTCTCTTGTACGGTGGAGGGACACGAAGGCTTGCACTGCAGCCTGAGGCTTATTGTGAAATGTGCACGTTAGTGGTGTTAAGGTATTTTTCAGCAGCTTACTTAAAATAAAATAAAAGATCTTGCATAAGAGTCACTGTGAAAGACGTGTTTGTGTCTTAAACGATAATGCGAACTAAATCCGCTCGGACTTCACACACAGTCTCTTCCGTCTCTCAATCTGGGCAAAATCACGACGGTAAAATATAAAAGAAAAGAGTACTGGAAAAAATAAGAAATTAGCATATTACGAATAAAAAATTTAAGTAAGAAATATAGGTACTTAATAATTAAGTGAAAAATTATATCCCAATGATCCATCCTAACTACAAAATCAAACAATAGTCTATACTATTTTCGTTAATATGATTTTTTTATTTCCGGTAGACAAAAAAAATTGTAGAACTTTATACTAAGTTACGCTGAAAAATTCATAATCTGCTAAATTACGTAAAATATCCCGAATAAATATTCATACCTATCTCATGTATGAGGGTGGGGGCTGTTTAGCTGTAAGCACAAAGTTATCCTTTCGACGATATTCTTTCCCTTCACTTCGTAGTTTCTTCCTATCTTTTTCAGTTTTTCACTCTTTCTTCTTCCATTTCACAGTATCATGTTTATTTACTTTTAATAATAAGAATCGTAAGTATAAAATACAGCCACTTCATCTGACGAGCTCTTCACATTAATTTGTGAGAAATACGTTAGAAATTATGTTTTGGCGCTTGACTCATTATTTGAACATCAACACTGGTGAATGAATCGGGATCCGGAATTTTCGTCACCGATTTTTCGTCACCCGGTGATTTCGTCACATGTTACATTTTGCCACTGCAACATTTTGTCACCGATTCACTTTTGTCACCACCATATTTTGTCACCAATTTAATTTTCTCATCACTATTCGCCACCACAATTTTTCTCTCCTTCGTGTTGCTTCCCTTGATGATACCTATATAAAATGATACTTAATATAAAATCTCCTGCTTCACTATGTTCATATTGTTCATTTCGTTTTCAAGGATACATTGATTCTTCAGATTCGAAATCTTCAAGTTACAGGATTCATTGGTTTCAAAATCTTCAAGTTAAAGTATGGTGGAATTATTTTAATTCGTAAAAAGTAATAGAGCAAGAGATAAGTTAATCCATAATGGACATATTGTATGTATACAGAGCACAAAGTTACGAACATCGGGATTGTATGAAGATGTGATCAGCGCGACATTTGTAATTCACTGACTATTTCCTCAAATAAGAAAACCATTATAAAAGAACCTACAGAGCATTCGAACCACTCAGCAAATTGGAGTAGAATTGGAGCTGCGGAATGTGTCGAAGCAATGAAAGCTGAAGATGGAACTTCAGCGGAAGCTACGTCATCTATTTTACAGCGACATACAGTACAATTATTATTTTGGTGACGAAATCCCCTCAGTATAAAAAATTGATGACAAAACGTGTATGATGACGAAATATCTTCGGTGACAAAATCTCCTCAGTGACAAAAAATATGATGACAAAATGTATTTCATGACTAAAAAACTACTGACGAAAAATAGGTGACAAACTATAACGGTGACGAAATTTCCGGTTACGAAATGCCCTAGACCCGAATGAATCTTGACCCAACTCGCGGATTTTACAAAAAAAACTGCCTCTGTTCTGTGCTTAGATATATGTTACTGGCGATGTCGTTTAGAACACTATTTCACCATTAACTCAAATTTCAACTTTTTGGCGCTTGACACGTTATTTATTTACATGCCAAAATTATAGGAAGGTTATAATGAAAATATAGTGAAGGTGTTATGGGGACATAATTCCCCGTAGTATCTAATCTATGTTATGTATTATGTCGGCTTTGGCAGTTTAAACATAACATAGAAGGATTATGGAAAAAGTAGAATGGGAGGTTCAGTTCTGTGGTAGATCTTAAACAATTCCTTACCATCTTTGAGCTGAAAACTACCAACAAATACCATTATTATTATTATTATTATTATTATTGTTATTATTATTATTTTCCCTGGCCGAGTCCCCCTCCGATGTTGGGGCCCTAGGCAACTGCCAAATTTGCCGATGTAGAAGTTCCCCTCTGGTAACCATCACCCTTTTGTCTACAGATTTATAGTTTTTTTTCTCTTGTACGGAGAAGAGACCCGAATACTTACACTGCAGTCTGAGGCTTATTGTGCTTACCACTCCTATTCTTGTGAATGATTGGGTTGCCGAACGGCCGCGCTCTTGTACAGGGACATCATTTTATTTTTACTAACATTTTTAATATTAACCTGTCTATACCTTTAGAGAACCGGAAACACCGCTTGCTCCCCCCTCCAAGACTGGAGTTCGATGATACTGGCGTAAAACACAAATCACTCTACTAGGTATAGGAAGGAAGAAAAGTAGTTCATCCATTTACGTAAACTAGGAAATATCGCGATTTTGAGTTTGATAATTTTCATTAGGTTTTTCTTTAATCAAAGTACAGTACTGTATTAAGAATAAGTGTTTTTACTCACGAAGTGAGTTATCCATGCGAACGTATTCATTATGCAGTGTATATTATACTGTCTGCAGCACATTAGCGTACAATATAGAGAAAGAAGTTAAATTGAAAAATAATCATAATATGAATATTTAAACACAATCTTGAAAATGGTGGCCGTTCATTTCGATACAGGCTTCAGTTCTTTTGTGCATATTATCGCACTATAGACTATTGCATCTAATTCCAATTGCCAGTTTCGTCCTTCGTACTAGTAACTCATGTTGAAATAATTCTGTACCTACTCTACGTACTGTAAATTCAATCTTCACTTCTGCCCGACCCGAAAATATGAAATTACTCAGACATGCTATCTACTGTCCGTCCAAGTGGTTATGCCGCAGGATTGTAGAAAGGGAGGAAATCACGTGACAGTTAATTACTTAACGAGGCCCTTTTATTTAAGATAAATTAAACAGCTGTATAATATTACGTAAACTTCCAATTCCTAAGAGAAATTAATGTTTTCAGAAAAGAGCTAAGACAGCCCAGCTATTACAGAGGGGCGAGCAGAAGCAGGTGGGGTAAATCGGGATGCGACGTAGGCAAACGGACAGTACCTGTGCGAAAATATGATTCAATATTGAAAGCTCTTTCGTCACTGGAAAACGCGAACATGTTTCTGGAACGTACTATACTCAGTACTGCTTACTATCTGCGGTCTTGGTTCTGTGTGGAGTTGGAACTTCCTTAGTAGAAGGGGTGGGTGGGAGTGAAGTACATTCAAAAACTCAAGTACAATAAAAATTGAAGTAAAAATAAAATGATGTCCCTGTACAAGTACAGCACGCCGAACCGTGAACTTAACCCGTGCTATTGTATGGATCATGATATGTGAATTAATGATAGCGAAATGTGTCCAAAGCCTAAAGTTACCTAGAAATTTGTTCCAATTGTTTAAGAGAAAACCCCAGAAAAAAATACCGACCAGGTAACTTGTTCCAACCAGGATTTGAACCCGAGCCCGCTCGTTTCACAGCCAGACGTGCTGACCATTACACCACAGCGGTGGACCTGGTCTACAGTCTTACTCATACAGTACATTCGCGTATAGTATTGAGTCCTGAGTTCAGTGCACGTATCTGATGTCTCAGAAAAATAAAACCTAAAACTTATTTAGCGAGTGATAAACTCAATATTGATAGTTGAAAAATGATAGTCAAAAGCAAGTTCAACCCAGAATGAGCTATTAAATAACAGATGAAAGAACGTGAACTTATAACTACAATAACAGGTCACCTTCAGACATACCGCGGTTTAGCTATTTTTTTTCTTGTCAGGAGGAAAGGAACATCCCACGCACTACGACCTGAGGTCTATTGTATACCCCCCATATGGGATGATTTGCGTGCCCGCCGATCTTTTACGCGCATCGACCTAACTACTTGACCCTCTTAACGACCAGTCTCTTCAGCCAACAGAGTTCATGTACCACTCCTGTTTCGACAACCCCCCCAAGGCTCCCTTAACAGTCCGAGGCGGAAGTCCTCCCCCGAGAAGGTCTGCCCCGGGTTCCGTTGCAGAAGCTATTCATCATCACAAGAATACAATCCACGGAGGCCGGTCGAGAAAGCCAGCAGCTTCGGAGGGCCGCCTGTAGAGCGATCTGAAAACCAGAAGAAGTAACGGGATGATGAATGAAAGGATGATAGGGGAGGAAAGGAAGTGGCGAAGTTGAGTGGGGTTCCAATCGCCTGATAAAGTTACCTGATACATCCATAGGAGTGAGGGAAAAACCCCGAAGAAACCTCACACAGGCAACTCGTCCCGATCGGGGATCGAACCCGGGCCCGCCGGGTTCGGAGTTAGACTCGCTAATCCCTCAGCCACAGCGGTGGACGCGGTTTAGCTATAACGCGAGGGTGAAGTATGTCTCCCAACAACAGCGTTACATCGGACTTCTACTGAGGTCTATTGTCTATTTAGAGGGAAAAAGAAAGTAAAAAGAGTTGAAAAGAAGTAAAATAGGATAGAAAATAAATAAGAAATAAATATTTTCACACAAAAAAACCCGATGTTTGATGACGTCATTATGTTATTACGTCAAAATCATTGGATACGCTTATGAAACTACCAATATTTTAATATAAGCTTTCACAAGTTTTACTGGATTGAAATTATCCATAATGTACAAACTATTCTCCGTAGAAATTTTCCAAGACTATAAACATGCAGTAACTTTGGAATCATCTTCATAAGTTTGAAAATTAGTCGTACAGCTGCTGGAGAGAAAGAGTAGTAAACCCTTGCATCCACAGACTAAGAATTAATACTTACGTATTACGCAGAGCCCCGTAGAGACTTTTATCGTCCAGCCAGGACAGCAGTAATGCCGATATCTCGATCTGCAAACGTTCGGCCTGTAATAAAGGAAAACGTTAATTATTCCGACCGTCTTTACTCAGCCTCAACGATCACATCTGCGACCAAGCAAGATTTATTACGGCTGCTTCACACAGAGTGAAAGCGGCCCAAGTTCGCAAAGAATATAAACTGTCTGGTGGCGAATGGAAGAAACTTCCAAGGCCGCTACCATTTACATAGAGTTTTCAGAATACTCGGAGATGGGAAATGAGGGAAAGTTACAAAGGTGTAATTAATAAATGACGGAAAAATTATGAAATGTAAATTATTTCAATATACAGAGGGTAAGGGGTATAAGTATCGCGATTTTCACAGTCCATAAGTGACCATACAACATAGGGTCACAACTTGATAGATTTCCCAGAAAGAATCTCTTATTTTATTCGCGTTATACTGCTTATATCGTTAGTAAAATTACGAAAACAATTACATCAGTAGGTATATCTGGCAAAGAGCTAATATTAGTTTAAATACATATTTGTGTATTCTATTAAGTTTTCGTGAAATTAAATAAAATTGCATGCTTAAATTTGTTAATATTTTGACAACGTGTTCAGCAGGCAGTAGGCCTACTCTGCACAGACGTACAGTTTCCCTAGAAAAGGATGAGACGATTGAATATTCCTAAGTCTCAGATGTAAGACACTGCGCATGATCAGAGACCAGAGCACTGATACACAAGATAACGAATATTGAGTTACTTAGATTCAGGCTATTTGGTTTGTTACTAGCATCGTTCCGAAATTCACTTCAAAAACTGCAAAAAATATGATAATATTGTAAATAAAATATAAATATATACGTAAATCGTGTCGTTAAATCGACAATGGACCTTCATGAATAGATCGACACTCCGCACAGAAAGAAAATCTTTCGTGGCGTTTCAATAGCTCAGACGCTAAGACTTCTGCGTGTTGTGTAGAAGAGTGCGAGTTCAGATTCCTAGTCTACCCAACGATTTTTTTTTTGTCTAAATAACTTTGAAATAGCTAAATAACGTTGAAATAGAGTTCTAAAAAGTCCTCAGATTAAGTGTTAATGATCACAGACAATACAAAATTACAAGTTATAATATTATAAAAGTTAATCTAATGAATGAATTTATACATACACACATACAATGTAAATGCATATATATTAAAAACTAACAATTGAAATGAAATTAAAAAATATTCCTAAGCCACACAGACACACTTTTATAAAGGTTTAGAGTCCTTAGGCTATGTCATTTGTTGAGTAATTATTACAATATTTTATTAGTAGCTTTCCAATATGTGTAAGAAATGCACTCGCACAAAAACAATTTTTGTTAGAAGTGTGGCTTTGGATTATTTCATTCTCACCCTTCAGTTGATTTGAACTATTTTATCTACGTGTTTGCAATAGTGCATTCAATTTTATTCATGTTATGATTGAATGAAAAAGCACTTTTGCAGTTATTGACTAATTACATATATTAATACTAATTATTAAATGCATCTGTTAAGTTACCAATTGTAGTATCTTTTGCAAAATCTTGAATGTTTAATTTGTCAATAATATTTCTTTACTATATACTATAAGACGTTCAAAGAATTTACAATAGATTTGGGAGCCTCTACTTTATAATCACTGCTTTTAATGAAAAAATATTTTCTTTCTTAGGATATCGACAAGTTTAACTTTAATAATATTACGAATAGCTTTAATTGCATTATCTGAATTTTGTACTTTTCTATTCATATGTATTCTATTTCTCTCTTTCATAATTTTTGATAAATTACACTGTACTTCTTGTAGTATTTAAGAACATGAGGTTCATTACATTGCAACTCATTACATATAGATTCTTCTTTTTAACACATGAGATTTTTAAGTCCCTGCTTTATCTACATATTTTTACTTTTCAATTTTTTTTACAACATTGAGTGGAGAACATCCACTGAAGTGATTCTGAAATTAAGTGAAAAATACATTACATTTGCTCTTAATATCAGTAGTACCAGTATCATATACGCTTTTCGAAGATTCATTTCGTAGACATAAATGTAAATAATCACTAGATAGGCTACAGCATTTACGACCCTTTTTTAGTTTTTAAATTAATATTTTGAAATTGTTCAGTGACATTGGAAACACTTCGGATTTGTTTATCATGTTCAGACAAGCCATTGATTATAGGTTCTTTCGAATAGGAATTCAGTCTAATTCTGTGTACAAAACTTTTATCAATGGCTGTGCTACTTCAGCTTGTATGCAGGTGGGAAAATGACTCTACGACTAATGTTTCCAGTTTCAAGGAGTGAATTTAATTTACTTTTACGGAAAAGTTCCGAGAGATAATCTATGTTTATGTCACTACAGATCACAAATTCCATATGAGATTTCTAAAGTCTTTTCTTTACAAATTGAATGTTGGCTATAAATATTAATAAATAATGTAAGAAATATTAATGTAGTTAGAAGTCTGATTTACATTATAAAAAGTAAGAAGTTATATTCCTCGGCAAGATTCGAAATTTCGATGTTTGGTTTTGTCGTCCAACGCATAAGCACGGACCTATTTAATGCGTATGTTAATAACCTACAATTTAGTTGTAGCAATGTGGTGTCATAACTTGGGATTTGTTTACTTAATGTAATTAGATTTAATTTGATTAGTTTCGCAACAATTGGACTTCCTGTTATATCCTGTTATTTAAATATTTAATTTAGGGTTGATTTATTAACTCTTACTGTGCAAGATGCCCCTTATTTCAATAATTCTATATCACGTTAAATAGTCAGGTCTACACTAAAGTATTATCGTCATCCCTCATTTCTCATCGTAATGGGGAACCGACTAGACATGAGACAGCGAGTTATAGCTCTAGTTGAGGCTGGATATGGGGCTAGATATGCTGGTCGTTTGGTCGGTGTTCCTGGAAGTACAGCCGAGAGGTGGGTTCATCGTTACCAAAATTCAGGGGAGGTCGAAAATCGCCCTATTCCTGGGCGTCCGCGGATTTCTTCATTGGAAGAGGATGCTCTCTTATTCGAGACAGTTCGACTGGACCCCTTTCGGACTGCTAACGAAATAAGAGCAGCATCTAACTTTCCCGGCTCTTCACAGACTGTGATCAGGAGGTTGAGGAACCGCGGTATTAGGAGCCGGAGGGCTGCACAAATGGAAATATTGGGGGAAGCACAAGCTGTCAACCGTCTTGCCTTCGCTACCAATCGAGTGGATTTCGATTGGAGAAATGTAATTTTCTCCGACGAAACAACCATCTCGAGTGATTACGAAGGTCCTGTCCGTGTCTATCGTGAAGATGGTCTCCGACATGATCAGCGCTATGTGCACCGACGTGAAAGATCGGGGCGTTTTAGCATATCGTGTTGGGGGTGGATGTCTTACGATGGACCTGGCGTTATAGAACGCATCGATGGCCGGTTTAATGCGGGAACTTACGAGCACATTGTGGAAAATATATTCCTTCCTTCCGTCCGAGAACGTTTCTCCGAAGGAACATTGCTATTCCAGCAGGGTAATCATCCCGTGCACTATGCCCCAAGCATTCAAAGATGGTTTCAAAGGAGACCTGAGATCGAAATCATTAATTGGCCTCCGAAGTCACCTGATTTGAATATCATCGAAAATTTATGGCGGAATTGAAAAGGAGAAGGATAGTCACCTATGCCCACCGACGCCCTCGAAATCGAGACGAATTGTGGGATCAAGTTGTTGACACCTGGGAAGATCTCGCCGGGGATCAGAACTTATTCGACAATCTCGTGACATTCATGCCGGATCGACTTAGAGCTGTAATAGAAGCTGATGGTATGTGGACAAGATTTTAAGTTAGCAGGTCTAGTTTAGTTTTTTATGATTTTTGTTTGAGGAAAAATACTTTTAACTTCCAAGTAAGATTTATTTTTTTGACGAGGTTCAGCCCACTTGTAAGACCCAAAAATTGGACATAAATAATTCCATATTTTTCAACAAATTAGATAGTCGAGGAACTGTGAACAAATTAATTACACCTCAATTAAAAAGTTTCACCTGGGATCGAACACGAGACGTGTCAGTTATACGGATGAACCGACACGCTACACTATGAGCTACCGAGACAAGACAGTGACAGCAGCAGTCCAGAATGTAGATCCGATAGCAGGCATTTGTCATTCGGTACAAAGAAGCAATGATATTTTGTTACCCAAGCTAAGTTGTGAAATCGTGGCCTTAAATGGCTGTCTTCTTCGTGATCCCTATTCTGGCCCTTGTCCTTGTTGTGGTCCTTGTAACAATTCTTGTTCTATTTTTCATGGTATTTATCGTTACGTCGATATCGAGTGAACCGCGCTGTGGAACTTTAACTCACGACGACCAAGAATCGTCTCATTCTTTTTAAGGATAACTGTACGTACATGTTAGCTGAGTTCAAGCTCTCTGTCCATAGGTCTACTGCCGAGAGGATGACAGTTCGGTACCAGGTATTCGATAAACAACTTACAATGTCATTCACAGTTTAGGAATATCATAATGTTATTAATTTATGGAGAAAGCCGTCGTAATTAAAGTGAGGCAAGAAGATGTACCGTCAACGTTTTCCGCAATGAAGGTTACCTAATCGGCGAATTTTTGTAGCGGTTCCTCAATGATTATTACAAACTAGGAGTCTCTTACCTCATTTCGAAAATCACAAAAACAGAAATTTCTTTAAAAATGATACTACTTTATGGAAGCGGGAGAGATTAAAACGTTGCATTTAAAAAAAAGTTTCTTTGATTTTGTGCAGTAAACCATTATTGTTTATTTTTTGACGTACAATAAAAAATGGACCTATATTCCCAATATTGTTCAATAAAATGGAAATTTATCATAAAGTTCTATTAATGAGATTGAAAGTTTGTATTTACTGTTCGTTTTATGTAAACAACGGTCCGCCCCTGCATTAGAACAGAGCATCTGTTTTGTACCGGTATGTCTGCATCCGCTTGAGCTGTACCGTGTACTTGTAAACTCCCTCCTCCCCATCCAGCAACGTTGCCAAACGCCTAATATTGTAAACTTTAATAACTAGTTAAATATTGCAATTAGAAAAAAGTTGTTAGAACATTTTTTCTTCCTTATGACATGAACAATCATCAGTTAAAATAATGACACTTATACCCCTTACACTCTGTATATGAGAAATATCTCTCTGGGAAGTTACGTTTTGTCTTAAACTGTAACAAGAAATGCATAGCAAATAAGGTTTTTTAAAATAAAAACTGAAGAATTCTTCTCGCAGATTAAGTTTTCGATTTTAAGATGTAAGAATTCTCTCAACAGGTAACATTTTCTGAGCAATATTTATCATTCTCAACATTTCTTAAAAATAGATGTACAGTAAATGAAGACAGAGAGAATCCTCAAAATTACAATTAATTATAATATTCAATGCATAAAATGAGATATATTAAAATGTATTTTATAGTAAAACACTGATAAAATGTGTACCATGAAAAGAAAACACACCAATTCAGTATTTTCAATATCTTTTATTTCCTAAATTTTTGGTTGGGAAACATAATGATTAAAATTCTTATTCACATAGAGAAGTTTCATAATCTGGGAAAAAAGGAAATCTTTTATTATATTGTTACGTTTAAATAACATTTAAATTAATCAACAAATTTCATATACAAGATTTAAAAGTCTTAGACATGAAAAAATTACGAATAAATATAATATGTTACCACAAAAAACAAAATCAAGTAGGCCTACTCATCAAATTATCATTATTATTCTACAAGAAGGTATGCTATTTCTTTCTCACTAATTGAATTTCAGGGTATCTGGTCTGAAGCATTTCTCTAACTTCGGTCCAAGACTATACTATTCTTTTATTGATAATTATCCTCACCTAAAATTAATGAATGATTTTGGATTTAAAAAGGAAGTATACAAATTATGTTTTACAAACTTTTCTCTAAAAGAAAACTGGACTCTTTAAGAATATTGCCTGCATTTTTATAATATAATTACTTATCTTATTTTATATTGTAATGTACGCTGTTTATATTTTTTTATTAATTTAATGTTCTTAATGTGTAGTATATTTTGCTTTCCAAAAACACTCCCAAGTGTAAGCTTTGGTTTTTTCTGAAGTGAACAAATTATAAATTATATGATTTAAACATTTTTAAACGCTCTCAATAAATTTATTATTATTATTATTATTATTATTATTATTATTATTATTATTATTACAAGCAAAACAATTACGAATTAATTTCAAATTATCAAAACTCATTTAAATTAAGAGAACAGATTGTCAATGTCATTTGCTTTTACAAACACTCTTTAAATTTAAATGAAACAATAATGAAACGACTAAAAGAAGAATAAGGAATTCCACACTATTGTTTACAGACGATGAAATAATATCGGTACAGACCGATTATTTAGTCCTGACAGCTCAGCGACGCGAAAGAGAGGAAGTAATAGGAGAGTGGGGAGAGTTCCGGGGTAGAGGTAAGAGCGAACCGTCAGTAAAGAAATGCAGTACAGCTTAACTGTACTCAAAACACACCCTCTACCGCATGCGTGATATCCGATCGCTCTGAATGCAAGCGACTGACTAACCCGAACACCTCTAGGCGTAACTTAATGGACTCGGCTGAGCCAGGCGCACATTGTCGGCGACTGTACCAGTGAATCGGCGTTGCCACATAGTTCCTTTGCTTAGTTGTCATCGTATCATAAACATTTCCGCGCTTATCAGAGTACAATATGTATAAAGAAAATAATACGTATAATGTAACGTGTTTTTTGGCTAATATTTTTGTATAGATAAGTCATAACAGTGTATGATTACTAGGGTTATTGGGTTATTTTACGACGCTGTATCAACATCTAGGTTATTTAGCGTCTGAATGATATGAAAGTGATAATGCCGGTGAAATGAGTCCGGGGTCCAGCACCGAAAGTTACCTAGCATTTGCTCGTATTGGGTTGAGGGGAAACCCCGGAAAAAACCTCAACCAGGTAACTTGCCCCTATCGGGATTCGACCCCGGGCCACCTGGTTTCGCGGCCAGAAGCGCTGACCTCATTACTAGGTACTGACATACATATGCTTAGAGGAAAGAAGGGTAACTACTGTGGACTACACGAAGTAGGGAAGTACAATGCGAAATGTAGAGAAGTCGAAATATAAAAATCAAAACAAAGTTGCAGTATAAAAAAACAAAGCACAGCGCGATTCTATCAGTTTTGTGTACAAGGTCTGTTTGTCCAAATACTAAGCTTGTCCTTGCGTTAGAGTTCAAGAGCTGCAATTATATTTTATGCTCTCCAGCAATTAAGATGATTTCCGTTATTAGTGTTGGCTACAACAGGAACTTATTTTTAGCACATTGAGAAAGGCTGCTTGAAGAGAGTGTGTTCCATAAATGGCAAAGAAGGAATGGAAATTGAGATAGATGCTTGGTCCAGTAGCAAACATATGCCGCGCTTCAAATACTATAGTTAGTGTTCTTTAACTTCGTTGATTTGTTTCTTATACACTTAAAACAACACAAAAACTGTTGTAATGATGCTTTAAATATATCTCGCCAATAGTTTATTTGGTATTACAGAGGGAGGGAAAGAAAGGGAACGAGAGTGATGCAAAATATACACAAAAAATAAACACTTTTTGCAGCATCACAAAGGTTTCCATTATGCTTCGTATAGTAAGAAAGTAAAAATATTTTCAGCAAGTGTCTGTCATCATTTCGTGAGATCGGAACAGAACTAGAAAGCTAATCTTATGCATAATGATCATGATTATGATCATCATTATCGTCATTATCGTCATTGTCATCATCAACATTATCATCATCATTAACGAAGTCTATTTGACAAACATAAACGGTTATCAGACGGTTAAAATGTTCGTTAACAGAGCCAAAATTCACAGATCCAGACTCCGTTGAGAACGATGAATTTCAAGGCTTCTATTGTGCCTCAGGGCACAATTACCCTGTAGCACTTTCTCTACTAGTCTATGATCTATGATCATCTTAGAAAATATTTTCGGAATAGTATTAAGCATTGTAAACGTATCGGAAAAGGAATTCTTTTGTTGAACGAAATCTGACGCTTAATTTGCAAAAAATATTTCTTGGCTGGACTCCGATAAGACATAGACTGCGTAAGGCACAGTCTTTTTTTTAACCCGTCCCAATAACAGTGTCACCTATTGAGACCCCGGTACTAATTCAAAATGTGTCAATTTGTTATATCTTTGGTTTTGAGTAATCTCGTGGTTAGAAAGTTCGCTTACACGATCAGAAAAATGGACGTCACATAACCACAGTCTAGTATATACAGTCACGAAGCTTGGGATGATTTTTTGCCAACGAGTTGCATTTCTCGCGATAGTTGCTAGCCGCTTGGGGCGCTGTGAGTACTAGGAACAATAGACTGTGTCACTGCCATTCTGATCTAATACAGGCCGTAAGGCAGACCATGTGACTCGCTTATCCCGATCACGAAGGGCGGCGTTTCAACCATATAAATTAATTGGAATGCATATTTCTCTAAACTGTAGTGTAATTGCATTAATAAAATTTAAAACAATGATTAGGGGACACTTCAGACATAATTCCTTGCGAGTTAAGATGTAATATTATTTTTGGTGTGAAAAGTACGTTGTTCGTATGTGTAATACCTGCCTTTATTTCGATTAAATATCGCGAAATTCTTGTACATTCATTTATGCACGATTAAATAATTTTCAATTGCACCGCACGGATATTTAGATATTTTGAAATTATAGGTTATGTTTACTGTACCAGTTGCCCCTTTCTGTCTAAATTTAGTGATCTCCAATGCCTTGCCATTCATACGTAAATTATAGGTTATGTTTACTATACTTAACTTATATTTCTAAATTCGCAATCATACATTATAATTAAGCATAATGTCATGTATGATACCCCGGACATTCAATTTGTCTGTATTTTAATACTACAATTGAGTACGGTACTGAATTACTGTATTGATCTACTACTTAAGAGACGAAGTAACACAATTATACGTACACTAATTTCATAGGAGTGGTATGGTAAATGTTTTGTCTAAAATTAAAGAAGGTAGATGTGCTAAATTGAAACCACAATATAATTTTTTTTTATTAAACCTTAAAATAGCTTCCATTCTAAACTTGAAATGTTGACGCAAACAGATTATGTTAACATGTAAAATTCTCTTCACATTAAAATAACACAGTTTTGTAATTATTTCTGCAACATATTATGCAACAAGAAGTAAACGGAACTTATGGACACATTACACTAAATAAAGCTTAGCAATGATAAGCAATAAAGTTATAATATTTCACTGAGCTCCATACACTGAAAAAGAAAACCCGAACAAACATTACGGCCTGGTCTAGATCGCCGTATTTCGCATTTTTGTGAAAAGCTATGTAAACTGTGAAATGTTCGTTATCGGTTGTAATAACTGTAAATGGCTAAAATACAATAATTTGAATAATAATATGGGACAAGGAGACGTTTGTAGTACTATAAATTGTAAGAAAAGTAGATTAGAGTTATCCTTCTTCCGAAAGATCCAGGAAGGTGAGTTTATAGAATATAATATATATTTTATGAAAATAATATATATACCTTGTGTATTTCATATTTCAATAGTGGAAGGAAGGTGTTAATTTTTTCAAAAGAACACGATATCGAAAGTACAATACATTTTATGGTCTGCTAGGGAAAGAGTCTGTGCTGAGGCGATAGTAGCGACCCTGGAGGTGAGCAACTATCTATGGATGCATATTTCAATTGTCTATGTTTGCATATTTAGTAAGTATTAAGCTTCGTGACTGTATATAGTAGACTGTGACATAACTTTGAACGTCAGTATACAAGCCATCCGACGTATGTCTAGTACGATATAACAAATTTAGTGTCAGAAATGAAACTGGTGCTCAGTAGTAAATTTTTCTCGGAAGGAAAATGAAGAGGTAGCCCCTACCACACACACAGATATATGAAAAAACCTGTTCTTCAATGAAAGAGTTACAGGAAAACTTTATCAAATTGTGCCTGAAGGACGGTAAAATTGAAATGTACTTGAAGCTTGTTAATTCCGGATGATTTTAAGTAAGTCTTAGTAGTAGCAGATATGGCCACAATTACATTATTTAGTTTACTTCATCAAAATTGTTGGAGACTTTGGGAGCCTTTGTATGCATTTCTTATCAAACATTAACCCAAAATTACGACACTAGAGCAATTTACCTGATAACTGCCTTCCTGACAGGTTTGCACACACCGCTTACAGGTAATAGAGTTTTACAGTGACAGTAATTCTAACACCAACTGTTTTACACAGTTTCCATAAAGCAAATATTTGAACAGTTATTGCGTAAATATGTATTGCACTAGAGCTTCACAAGTTCTGGTTCCTTCAACAAGCAAGACATTCTCGGTACTTGATATAATGAGGAGAGAGAGGAGAGGAGGGCTTGGATATGCGAACACACGTCCCCATTCACTGACAGTTTTATAGGATGCAGGCAAGGGCATTCACACGCAGGCGAGGCGGAAGTCTAGCCTACACCACCCTCTTCATGCAAATAAAATAATTAATTGATTCTGGATGCTGCAGCCACAGAGTAAAACCATCCTCTTCCCACTGCGACCACAGGAACGCAACCGCCAGTGTGGGGTGCAGCGGTCAGCTGGCCCTGCTTTCTCATGTATCGGAAGGAAGCGTGTCGGTTGAGTGACACATGGAAAACATGTACAATAACACTGTTCACAGCGAGGATTCAATGCCAGGCACTCTATCCGCGAAAATATCACTACTACTACTACTACTACTACTACTACTACTACTACTACTACTACTACTACTACTACTACTACTACTACTACTACTACTACTACTACTACTACTACTACTACTACTACTACTACTGCTACAGTCCGCGTCACCGTTTTTGGCGTGTGAAAAAAGTAATGGGAACGTTAAGTCCGAGTGTGTTATATTTGCCGCAGTCAGTCTGACAACCATGTTTGGTAAATGGCTGATGTGACGTATATAGGTTGTGGTACCATTTTCAGCTGCACTAGCAACATGCTCACAAACTGGACACTATATATCTAGGACACACGCCCAAACCGCTGGCGCCAGCTATACTGTTACTGCTAATACTTACTACTACTACTACTACTACTACTACTACTACCACCAAAACCACCACCACTACCACTACAACTGCTATCAGTAGTCTACTACAACAGCTAACTTTAGTACTACTACTAATCAGAGTTTAAGGTAGAAAGTAAACATAATTGTCGCAAAAATGCACATATGAAAAATTATATTTATGCAAATTGCGAAATGTTTGTGCAATATTATAAATAATTATGCAGAAAGATAACATTAATAAAGTATGCAGAAACAAAAAGATATGTAATTTGTTTCTTGAAGTTTTATTACTTTCAATCCATCTTATCACACTCTAGATATAGGCTTACTTATGTAAGTAAATCATTAGACGTAGGTATGTTTAGAATCAATTACTGCTGAATTTACACCACATTAAATTACGTTATTTTATGGGCACTCTAAACATTGAAATTCTTTACTAGTAGGCCCTTCAAGATTTATTGTTAGCAGAGTGCTAATTCTTTTACTGAAAGGCGGTTTCTGATTCCAGTTTTTACAAGACTCATGCAACTAAATCCTCGCTCACAATTTACAGTATGAGATGAAATTATATAAATCAATTAGAAGAAATTGTTCACTTAACTTACATGAACTGAAATCCATTCCTGAACATCTATTGCTCAATACCTTTTTGAAAATTGCTCATGCCATTAGCATTTCATTTAAATTCAGATTAGTCCAAACACATCTCTGATTTCATTTTCTCCAGTACCATCTTCGTTTCTGAAGTCCAATGTGGTTGTCGCATTTTTGCACATTTACATTCAAAATTTGTTGCATTTTTAGAAGTCGAGTAGCAAAATGCGACAAATGCGACTGTGGCTTAAACCCTGCTACTAATCTTCGAAGATGACGATTGTGATAATGATGATGATGATGATAATAATAATAGTAATAATAATAATAATAATAATAATAATAATAGTAATAATCTTAGCAAATAGTAATAATAATAATAATAATAATAATAATAATAATAATAATAATAATAATAATCGCCTCAATGAATTTTTGATCGAAAGTCTGCCGTGATAAATAATGCCACTTTAACTTAAGCCTTGGTTTTTCTGAACCGAAGCCTGCAAGGTGAGAGACCCGCCTCGCACAAATCCGGACTACACGAGAAATATTGAGTAGTTTCTATAGCTGTGAGATGCGAGATCTGCTACCCTTCTCATTTTCCTTCTAGAGATGAACAACGATCGAGAAAGCAAGACTAATAGCGCCCGCAAAGCCGAAAACCCGCACGACAGTGTTCTGAACTTTTATCTCCTTTGGCAACTGTTATATATGTATAAACAATCAAGTAGCATATTTGAAACATTATCTCTACCTTTCAGTGTATAATAATCCGTTCCCCAGTCTCAAATGTGCAGTCTCAAGTAAAAAGATATTAACGTTATGTTTTATGTTTCTTAGGAATGAAAATTTGTTTCAGAATTGTTTTTTTTCTATTTATATAATCTTAGGTAATATAAAATAGAACCAGAACATTTTGATAACTAATATACTGTTCCGTTTTGTCTTTTTGTCTCATTTAAACATTTATAATGTTATTTCAATGATGTATGTTATTTAAAGTTACGAAATTTTTCCACGCCGACCAAATGTTATTTCGAGAATGATGAGCGAGTCTCGAAGCGTACGAGAATGACGAGACGAGACTCGAAAGACAAATGCAACGAACACAGCGAGCGAGAGCGGCAGTTAGTTTTGTTCGTATCTACTCTTTACTACTGAACACCAATTATGTCTGCGCACCTCGCAGCTATAGAAACCACTCACTATCTCTCCTATAGTCCGGATTTGTGCGAGGCGGGCCTCGCGTCGGTACAGAAACATCAAGGCTTAATCGTGGAACATTCCAATATAAGCCGAGCGAAAAATATAAAGAAATAAACCAGAAATTATAATCAAAGATAATGAACCCTGATACTATAAGCAGCAACATGAGTGCTGTCAGGAAGTCATAAAGAGGATAGCAATGGCAAAGGAAGCTTTTAATAGAAAAAATAACATCTTCTGCGGACTCTGGAAAAATAAGAAAAAAGACTAGTGAAGTGGAGTGGCATTGTATCAGGAAGAGAAAAAGGAATTGATTGGGTTACTGGCTGAAAAGAAGCTGCCTACTGAAGGATGCACTGGAAGTAATGGTGAACGGGACAAGAGTTCGAAGCAGAAGAAGATATTAGATGATAGACAACATTAAGATACATGGGTGATATGTGGAGACTAAGAGAAAGGCAGAAAATAAAAATGATTGGAGAATGCTGGGTTTGCAGTGAAAGACCTGTACTTGGGCACAGAACTATCAATGAATGAATTTTCCGGATAATTGATATGAATATCAAAATTTGAAGGAATACAAGAAGAAGTTGAAAAATTGATGGTCTACAACAGGCCTGCACAAGGTTTGCGCTCTCCGAGCCGGCTCACAGCTCATGAGCGGAATGCAGATATTAGCTGCGCTCTGTATAAGGGTGAACTGGAAGAAGGGGTGGATGTCGTACAAAATATACTATTACGAGTACTTATGAAATGAATTCCCGTTCAGTGTTTGCAGAACTATCTTGGACTATTAATAATTAATAAACAAATATTTATTTTACAGAAGTAATAGAAATTCTATAGCTACTTAAATGTACAATATCATTTTGTTATATTTTTATTTATCAGTACATCAAAACGAGGTTTTATGCAGTTGGCAGCTGAAAGGAACAGTACCCTACTGATCGTAATGAAACATCAGTTACAAATGTTCGATGTCTGCCTTTATTAAAGTTGATTATATAAAACAGTTGCTCACAAATATAAATGTTAAGCCAAACATAGCAATCATTTTCACAGCCAGCCTGTGTAGTCGTGGATAATATTGCTAATGTTTACTCTTGTAAAACTCAACCAGGCTAGTAGTATTATTCAAACGATCTTTAGCCCTTAGGTCACATTGAAGATCAGTAAGTTCGAGATGTAAATCGTTAAATGTTATGTTCCGTCTTTTAGATTCCTCCATACTGTACTGTAGCAGTAGGTAAGCAACATGAAACAGTTACTGAGAATAAGCCTACACACTGCACTCCACTAGATAACTGAGTGGTCGTTTCCCTCTCCTCTACTACAGTAAGTCTATGTCATTCTGACGTATCTTCCTCTCCGTTTCGGCGGGCGGTAAACACCGCTCTCCCGCTCCGAAGGAGCCCGCGCGCTCGTTGAGCGCTGTTTGTGCAGGCCTGGTCTACAATATATAACTTTAAAAGTATAACTATAACACGCATAGCTATACATCACACTCACTAGAAAACAACATTGATTTTGCAAAAAATATTTACAATAACGCCCACTGGACACACTTTTACTAGGAGGCCCAGGTTTGAATACATTGCAGACATGAGCAAGACGCTTAACACTAGTCTACTCACATCATATGCAGAAAGAGTAATATTCAACTATACTTAACACTAGAATGTAGTTCGTTCTCTTGTACGGATATTTTTTCAGATCACAGATGCGCTGAAGCTTAAAGTTAACAAGACCATAATAATAATAATAATAATAATAATAATAATAATAATAATAATAATAATAATAATTTATTTATTTATTTATTTATTATTAATATTTGTGTGCTGAACAACAGCCAGAGGCCAATTATAGTTCAGCACAATACACAAACAGAAGATACAAAGGTGCAAAACAAAAATAAATAATATCATAAATAACAAAAACATACATGAATACAATTGTGTACAAACAGTAAAAACTAATAATCAAAACGAAACTAAACCTTAAAAGGATCTAAATTGTGTCCATGCAAATTGGCATATTTTATGCATCTACAGACTGGAGAAAGTGATTTTGAATTTCGGTTATAAAAAATTTTTTGAAATCTTAAACCTTTTGTAGGAATACGAAGGCTGATATTGTTTATGATAGACTCACAATCAATATCACCCTTGATAACTTTGCAAAAAAATTGATAATCAAGATTTAGACGTCTAGCATAAAGGCTACAACAGTTAAAATATTTACAGGTAATATCATAGTTAAAGTCAGTGGAATTGGGTATATATCGAAAAGCACATAAGGAAATAAATTTTCTTTGAATATTTTCCAATTTAACCGAATCGGTTAAAGTAATGGAATTCCAGGCTACAGATGCATATTCAAGTTTAGAGCGAACCAAAGTAAAGTATAGAATTAATAGTGACTCAGGAGTAGAAAAAGAATAAGTTATAGACCTTATTAAACCAAGCATTCTTATTGAATGATTATAAATATATTGAACATGATCGTGAAAGTATAATTTAGAATCGAGTAGTACACCAAGATCTTTTATAGAATTTTTCCTAATAATACAGGCGTTATTAAGAGAATAATTAAATTTTATGGAAGTAGTTTTTCGAGAGTACGAAATGACAAAAGTTTTTGTTTCATTAATTTTCATTCCATTAATGTCAGACCAAAGTTCAATGGAGTTAATATCATTTTGAAGAGTTTGGCAATCGGCAGAACTATTTATTGAGCGAAAGATTTTGAGATCATCAGCAAATAACAGGTAGTTTGAACTTATTCTTTTACATATGTCATCAATATATAATAAAAATAATAGAGGGCCCAATGTAGATCCTTGGGGAACTCCACATAAACAATTAAATGGGTCCGAGAGAGAATCACCAAGACGAACACAACATTGTCTATTAGTTAAATAGTTTTCAAACCAGCTCACGTAGTTAGAAGAGAGACCAAAGTTTTTTAATTTATTTATCAGAATATTGTGAGGTACAACATCAAACGCTTTGCTAAAGTCGATATAAATTGAGTCAATTTGACGTTGGGTTTCAACAACAGGCATAACAAGATTAAGGTAGGATACTAAGTTTGTAGTTGTTGATTTACCTTTAGTAAAACCGTGTTGTGCTGAATTAATTTTATTCTTAACATAAAATGAAACATGTTTGTGGATTATTTTTTCAAAAATTTTTGAGAAATTGTTTAATATTGAAATAGGTCTATAATTGGAAACAACATTTTTTTTACCATTCTTAAAGATAGGAATAACGGATGCTTCTTTCCAAAGCATAGGGTATGTACCGGTTAATAAACTTAAATTAAATATAAAGGTTAAAACGGGTATTAGAATATTAGAACATCCCTTAATAATAAAATTAGGAATGCCATCAGTGCCCTTTGATTTATTAGGTTTAAGCTTTTTTATGGCTAATGAAACGTCTTCAACTGTAATTTTAGGTAAGGATAAGAAGTCAGTAGAATTATACTCCAACAAACAGAGATTAGAATTAGGCTGTTTTTGAATCGATTTGAATTGATTAGCAAATGCATTAGCAATTTCTTGCTGATCAGTAATGTGAATCCCATTTATTAATAATTCGGTGGGATAATTATTGGATTTACGAAAAGATTCTACGTATTTCCAAAATTTATTAGGTTCATTCTTCAAATTTTCATCAATGGATTGTAACCATTTAAATTTGTCAGATTTAATCATAGCTTTAACTTGTTTTCTGTAATTGGAAAAAATTTGATAATGGTGATCAGTTTTGAATTTCTTAAAATTTCTATGTGCTTTGTTCTTTTTCCTAATAAGTATACGCAAAGTATTTGAAAACCATTTAGGATAGTGCGATTTTTTTACGAAAGTGACAGGAACAGCAAGAGAAATAGCTTTGTTCATAATCTGGGATAACGCGTTAGCAGCAACGTTAACATCAGTAGTTTGATATATGGAATTCCAATCATGATTGTATAGAGTGGAATAGAGTTTCAAGTAATCACCTTGAGAATAATTTATGAAGGTACTAGATTGGCAGTGATCAGGTAGCGACAAATACACTTCAAGATTAATGGAGATAGATGGATGATAAGAATCCTCCAAAACTAGAGAATGATTGGCTAGTTTTACTGTATAATAATAATAATAATAATAATAATAATAATAATAATAATAATAATAATAATACTAATTTATTTATTTATATTTATGTGCTGGACAACAGGCATTGGCCAATAAAAGTCCAGCACAGTGATAAAATTAATAAAATGAAATGAATAATAATAATAATAATAATAATAATAATAATAATAATAATAATAATAATAATAAACAAGTTCATAAAGAAGAGAAAAACGTAAATGTCATTTTCATTAAGATCTCTATACTGACGATATTTTACTTCATTTTGTGATATAACATTTTAATGTAGCGCCAGCCAGGAAGGCACTCAACACTTCAAGAATTAATGGTTTTCCCCCACCGTTAAATATGTAAGTGAATGTGCTCGGAGCTGACGCGTGGATAGGATTAAAGTCATTTAATAAGTAAAGATTTGGAAATACCTGACAAATAACTAACACAGCGTACTGCAAACATGGGCAAAACAGCATAATGGTTACTAAGCATTAGGCGCTTGAGGCACGTTTTCAAACAGAATAAAAACTCAATAAACAATTGTCGATAGAGTTATTGCCCATAACGTCACATACATAGTTGCTGTGGTACATTCATAGGATGACCTACCTGCAACTTCAAGAGCGATACGAACGGCCAAGCAAGGATATCCAACACAAAACAGAATATCATTATGGATGCTTTTCTAAGCCGTGTTTCACAATGTTCTTTGTCTCTAGGCGCGTCGATTACTTTATAAAGCGCGAGATAAGTGGGGCACATTCGGCACGTTGAGAAAATATCTTAACAATGGTTAATAGAGGAGAAAAATTCACTCCTGCGCCGGGGATCGAACCCGGGTCCTTGGTTCTACGTATTACTCGACCAAGGTCAGTGGAGTCCTGCAGTCCGGAGCCGTGGCGCTGCTGCTCCTGCGTTCGTAATACCGCATCGCGATAGTTCACATTACGCCCGCGGCTCCACTCGCCTTGGTCGAGTAATACCAAGTGCTCTAACCATTGAGCTACGCCGAAGTTCAATCCACAGCACCGGGTCGAATACCCCTCCTCTAGTAGTTTTCCCTTTGTGACCTGACTCCACTATTAACCATTGTTACCACAACAGACAAATTCTATGGGACCAAAACTTAATTCTTTACGATTATGTACAGTAAGAGTAATTAATCGAATTTAAAGTTAAGGTCGTTTAATAAAAATAATACCTACTAAGTCCTCCGCGATGATCTAGCAGCCACCATATTTACAACTGGATCAGAGGTTCGCGGATTAAAACTCTACAAAGGGAGATGTATTTTTAAGAACGATAAAACACTTTGGCATGGCTTCCTTTGCAAGGGAAATAAGATAGCCAGGTGTCCAGGTCACGCTTTCATGAGGACTCCAGCCAGAATTTATAGACAATTTGTCACTTGCGTAACAATTCAACTCTGGAGGTAGCACAATGGACTCTACGCGACCTAACTTCGCGTGATATTGTTCTGCCCTCAACACCCCAACCATCCATTCAAGATCAGTACATTTGTTCTCCATTAAAATACTTAATTTCTGAGCCACTATTTATCTATTTAATGAAACCTTAGAGGTACATTGCCAGTCAAAACGTTTTCGGACACTTTCATTTTTATTAATTATAATCATTCATATTTATACTTAATAATTCTAATTTATATTATAATAGGGAGAAATACAATTGGAAGAATCGCAAAATGCTCCTCGTGGCTATACAGACGAACCCCGTTTTAAAACAAAACCTTGATCGTTCTAAGGTACCATCCCATCTCGACCGTAATTCGCTCCAGGTGCGGTTAATCATGCTTACCATTCGGTTAATCATGCTTACTATTCTATGGCGGGTTTTAAACCCATTCCATGTCATGGAAACCCACTCCATATCACTGGTTAGAAGCTATTCCTTCAAGAGCGAACTACAGTCACCTACAGACCGTCCATGTAGCCGCAAACGGACAACTAAGGCCTGGCCAGCACCTTCGGTATTTGTCCTTACTAAAGCTGTGGCATTTAGGCACTAAAAAATTTAAAAAAGGCAGGCAAGGAGGCAATAAAATGCTTGAAATAGGTATTTATATAGGCACTAAAATATATAATAGGTCGTTAATAGGCACTTATTACAATTCAATGAAATTATTATTTTCAGGTTAATCTTTGTTATGCTCTTTACAATGTGCAATACGACTGTCGTGAAAATAATGTACCACAACATACTCATGTTTTTCTGAATTCTCCATTGCAAAGGATGTCCTACCATTAAGAATGTTCTGAAATGCAGAAATTGTTGTTTAAACCTCACAAAACGTGAGTGGAGCATGTGGCTCCTGTCCCTCCAGTATCAACATATCTCCACGTAGTACAGCATTATCGTATTCCATGCAGGATTCCGTCTTTAGAGCTTTTAAATCTTTTCTTAGAAGCAGTTCCAACCTATCGTATTTCGTGACCGAGGCCAGTGCAGTCCTGCAGCCCGGAGCCGTGGCGCTACTGCTCCTGCGTTCGTAATACGCCATCGCGATAGTTCACATTACGTCCGCGTCTCCACTCGCCTCGGTCGAGTAATATCATAATTATTTCTTTAGTGTGGACTTCACAGGGATTTGCACTTTTGTCTATTTCCGAAGGAATTCCACCAGTGTTTTATTTTACAGCTTATTGAAAGGAATATTTCCTGAAATAAATGTAGCACACAATTCTGAATTGAATTTTTTCTCGATGTCATCGTCTGATAGAAGTTGGAAACAAAGGCTGTTTGCTTATTTTTGCTGTCTGGCAGCGTTGTTTTGATGCTTTTGTTGTATTTTTTATGTTGTTGCAGATTATATTTTTTTCACAACCTGAATGTAAAAATACTCCATGAATCTTGAATTCATTCTAAGTGGATAGAAATAAAACTCTCACAACAAAATATCAAAACCTCACAACTTACTACCTCTTTGCAACACTGACAGAAGATGACGTTGTTTCTTATTAAATTAGGATCTTTTCCATCATCTAATAACAGCTTTTTTAGTATTACTCGACCAAGGCGAGTGGAGCCGCGGACGTAATGTAAACTATGGCAGGAGCAGTAGCACCACGGCTCCGGGCTGCAGGACTCCTCTGGTCTTGGTCGAGTAATAACACGCTCCTAGACGATTCTTGCTTTGATATTGTTTCGGCTTAAAATTATTCTCCTTATTCTGTGTTTTAATGTAGACTCTATACCAAGCTCACTTGCTTGGTTGAAATGACTCAACACACTCAATAAAAATTTAAAATATGAAATGAAACAGAACTAAAATGAACTGATGTTTTAATAACATCTGCAAACTTAGCTATTACGACGCTATTTGATTCGTTGCCACAGACATTTTTTTAAATTTTCAATGCTTATGCATGCAGTAGTTTATAAGTTATATTGAAATTACCTCATGATATTACTACTATTATTACTAATATTAAGTTATTATTACTTCAATCAATGTTTGTTATAGCTTCACTAACATTACTTATCTAACTTTTATTATTTAAGTTTTGCTCTTATTATTTACTATTATTACTCACTGTCATAAAGTTACTATTGTAATATTATTATTGTAATATAAGGTTAACTTAGCTCTGCCAGATTAGGTAAATTATTATTATTATTATTATTATTATTATTATTATTATTATTATTATTATTAATATTATTATTCATTGTGTTCTGCCCAAGGGCGTCTTTCACTACAAACCCAGAATTCTCCAGTCTTTCCTATTTTCTGTCTTCCTCTTTCTCTCCTCTTATAATCCATATATCTTAATGTCGCCTATCATCTGATATCTTCTTCTGCTCCGAACTCTTCTCCCGTTCACTATTCCTTCCAGTGCATCTTTCAGAAGGCAGTTTCTTCTCAACCAGTGGCCCAGCCAATTCATTTTCCTCTTCCCGATCAGTTTCAGCATTATTCTTTCTTCATCCACCCTTTGCAATACAGCTTCGTTCTTATTCTGTCTTAATCACACGCTTCATCCTTCTCCATATCCACATTTCAAATGCTTCTATTCTCTTCTCTTCACTTTGTGGTAATGTCCATGTTTCTGCCCCATACAATGCTATACTCCACACAAAGACTTCACTAGTCTCTTCCTTAGTTCTTTCTCCAGAGGTCCGCAGAAGATGCTCCTTTTTCTATTAAAAGCTTCCTTTGCCATTGCTATCCTTCTTTTGACTTCCTGGCTGCAGCTCATGTTACTGCTTATAGTACACCCCAAGTATTTGAAGTTGTTCACTTGCTCTACTGCCTCATTTAGAATTCGAAAGTTTACCGTCTTTACTTTTCATTATTATTACATTTATGTTGTTTCCACCCACTTTTTTTTTTTCCTTCATTCAATGTCTAGTTTTCTTACACTGTCATACCGTGAAGGGGGAAGTATTTTTTAAATGAAATTTAAGCATTTAATCATTTATGATACTATTTATTAAGAATCATTTTAAAATACCACAAGTGCTTCGAAACTTCAACAGTAATAAAATTATACAAAATGATTTCAATTTTACTCCACGTTTACTAAAGAAAATCATAATTTTTGTATTACCTATTGATATTACTAAATTATTATGTTTTTTTATTTATGTATTCTAGATATAAGAATTTAGGCCCATATTCATAGATATTCTTAGCGCGGGCTTCCGGTGGATGATCAGCGAACTAACGTTTTTCGTATTCATAAAGCAGTGTTAGCGATATATGATATGAATCCTGTACAAGTAATCAGTCGATAGCCGGAGCTAGTTTAGCACGCTCGTAGCGCGGGCTAGCGAAATGTCTATGCATAGCACCCTTAGAATTTAGCCTGTGACATCCCTTGAGGGATGGCAGGGTAGCTCTGATTCACTCTTTAGGTGAGTCAGCCTAGAGAGTGTTTGACCTTGTTCTCTAGTTCATTGTCTCTCGTGTTGGGATGTCGATATAAGTAGAGACCCAAATAAATTATATAAAAACGGTATGCCCGGTTTACACAATTAATATACAACGATTAAGCCTTGAGACGCATTTCTACAATATGGTCATCCCTGTCTACACGTGCACACTTACGAAGTTGTGAGTGTTACCTGCGGCTAAAATTCTTCAACGGCTGCTGAATTAATCCGTTGGACGTATTTAATTACAAGTGGGATTCCATTATTGCATTCACGCGCTCGACATAGCGGTTCTGATGCAGTCCCACGCATGACAAATTAAAGAATTTGCATGCCAATACCATTTTGCATTGCACGTTTACATTTCAATATCCATGACTAATGTAAATCATTATTTTTATACATAGGCACTTTAAAATGTAGCACTTTTAATATTCTCGTACAACGTTATAATAATAATAATAATAATAATAATAATAATAATAATAATAATAATAATAATAATAATAATAATAATAATAATAATAATACTTACTTATTGGCTTTTAAAGAACCCGGAGGTTCATTGCCCTCATATAAGCCCGCCATAGGTCCCTATGATGAGCAAGATAAATCCAGTCTCTATCATCATATCCCACCTCCCTCAAATCCATTTTAATATTATCTTCCAACCTACGTCTCGGCCTCCCCAAAGGTCTTTTTCTCTCCGGCCTCCCAACTAACAACCAATATGCATTTCTGGATTCGCCCATACGTCCTACATGCCCTGCCCATCTCAAATGTCTGGATTTAATGCTCCTAATCATGTCAGGTGAAGAATACAATGCGTGCAGTACTGCGTTGTGTAACTTTCTCCATTCTCCTGTAACTTCATCTCTCTTAGCCCCAAATATTTTCCTAAGCACCTTATTCTCAAACACCTTTAACCTATGTCCCTCTCTCAAAGTAAGAGTCCAAGTTTCACAACCATAAAGAACAACCGGTAATATAACTGTTTTATAAATTCTAACTTTCAGATTTTTTGACAGCAGACTGGATGATAAAAGCTTCTCAACCGAATAATAACAGGGTTTTCCCATATTTATTCTGTGTTTAATTTCCTCCCGAGTATCATATTTGTTACTGTTGCTCCCAGGTATTTGAATTTTTCCATCTCTTCAAAAGATAAATTTCCAATTGTTATATTTCCATTTCGTACAATCTTTTCGTCACGAGACATAATCATATACTTTGTCTTTTCGGGATTTACTTCCAAACCTATCGCTTTACTTGCTTCAAGTAAAATTTCCGTGTTTTCCCTAATCGTTTGTGGATTTTATCCTAATATATTCACGTCATCCGCATAGACAAGCAGCTGATGTAACCCGTTCAATTCCAAACCCTCTCTCTTATCCTGGACTTTCCTAATGGCATACTCTAGAGCAAAGTTAAAAAAAGTAAAGGTGATAGTGCATCTCCTTGCCCACAGTGCATTGGAAACGCATCTGACAGAAACTGACATATACGGACTCTGCTGTACGTTTCACTGAGACACATTTTAATTAATCGAACTAGTTTCTTGGGAATACCAAAATCAATAAGAATATCATATAAAACTTCTGTCTTAACCGAGTCATATGCCTTTTTGAAATCTATGAATAACTGATGCACAATAATAATAATAATAATAATAATAATAATAATAATAATAATAACAATAATAATAATAATAATAATATAATGCAGCAATTATACTGAACAAACTGTAAAAATAATCTATCAGCAATTGAAGGAATCAACACATTAAATTTTCGGGTTCGGGTTGATAATTACAAGCTAATCTCGGGTTTCCTGAATTGTGACATCACAAAGTGAAGGCTAGTTGTAGAGTGTTAGTAAGTAAGTAACTATAACGTCATTGAATAGAATGATGTAGTATTATTACGACGAAAGGAAGCAGGAGAACTTCGAGAAAAATCGTCAGCAACCGCTTTGCATAACAAATTCCGCCATTACTTAGAGGGGAATCGAATCCGGGTCACCATGTTGAAAAGCAAAGAGGTTAATCACTCGGGCACGGGAGAGCCAGATAAGTCAAAACGAACTATGTTTCTACCCTTGTTATGAGGAAGAATAATAAGAAATCACTGAAAGAATTTCAGAAAGAAGATACTGAAATTTGAATTTCTTTTCCATATTGATGCATAATTTAAATTTTTTTTGTATGTAGATATATTATCATTATTGAAACAATTTACATTCGAGATTACTTTTGAGAAAATTGGGATCCAAATTTTGAAAAAAAAAAATACAAATACAGTAATTCAATAAAACAGATATATATAAGCCATTTTTAAAGATGAATTAAAATTTTCTATCACATTTTACTCCTAGAAGCACGATCTTTATAATTTATGGAGCCAGTTTCATATTCGCTTTCAGTATTATAAGCAACTGCATTTTAACAATGGATTTTTAAGTAGCCTACTTTTACACAAATAAGGGTGAGTATTTTTAAAATGCAACAAAATAACCAATTTCTATTCAATAGAAAAGTTTCCTAATAGACTAAACAATGTATTTACCAAATATCATCCACGTAGCATTAATAGTTCCGAAGATATGTAACATTTTATACGGAGTAAAGCAAGAAATTAAAGTTACAGGAAGCTGCAATTAAAGTTTAGTGCCATTTAAAAACACTGTGCAGCAAAGCTTTAAACATGGTGTCACTGCAACTTACAAGACCATGAATACGCATAAAATGTGTGTGTCTAATGCTCACTCACTTCACTTTGCGTGATTCGGGTTCCGCATACGCGGATAGATGACAGGACTGTGACGCATTTTCAAATTGCACATCACTTCGGCGGGGCACGTTATGCATGATGTGTAGGCCTATCTATGAAGAGATATGTCGTGTGCTAGGGTGAGTGTATGATAAGTGTTCGTGTCAGTAGTATAGGGAATGGGTAAGGTTGATGATGAAGTTGAAGAAGGGAGAAGGGGAAACCCGGTGCCGGCACGTAGCCTACTACTGCCGAATAACACCAATGGGGCCGCCAGGCTTAACGTCCCCATCCGACGGACGAATCACTATCAACATATGTCTTCTACTCATATGCATTTTTGTTATTTTAGAGGTTATTTTACGACGTTTTATCAACAGCTATGGTTATTTAGCGTCTGAATGAGATGAAGGTGATAATGCCGGTGAAATGAGTCCAGGGTCCAGCACCGAAAATTACCCAGCATTTGTTCATATTGGATTGAGGGAAAATCCCGGAAAAAAATTCAACCAGGTAACTTGCCCTGACCGGGAATCGAATCTGGACCACCTGGTTTCGCGGTCAGACACCCTAACCGTTACTCCACAGGTGTGCACTGCGGGGAGATTTGGGATTTAGTACAATTTAGTGATTAGAAGTTGTGCACCGCCATCTCTCCCAGCCCCAAGGTGGGAATTTTACAAGAAAATCTCTGACCCGCCGGGAATCGATCCCGGGCCGGCTAGTCTGGAGGCAGACACGCTACCACAGAGCTAATTCGACGGAAAAATGCATAAAATGTTATATAATGTATTTTTCACACATCCAAGTTTATTTTAAACGTGATTATTTTTTAATATACTGGTTTATCATCATAATTAACCATCTTCTTCCCTTAAGTAGGAGTTTATAAGGATACTTATTTATTTACTTACAAATGGCTTTTAAGGAACCCGAAGGTTCATTGCTCCCTCACATAAGCCCGCCATCGGTCCCTATCCTGTGCAAGATTAATCCACTATCATCATATCCCATCTCCCTCAAATCCATTTTAATATTATCCTCCCATCTACGTCTCGGCCTCCCCAAAGACCTTTTTCCCTCCGGCCTCCCAATTAACACTCTATATGCATTTCAGGATTCGCCCATACGTGCTACATGCCCTGCCCATCTCAAACGTCTGGATTTAATGTTCCTAATTATGTCAGGTGAAGAATACAATGCGTGAAGTTCTGCGTTGTGTAACTTTCTCCATTCTCCTGTAACTTCATCCCTCTTAGCCCCAAATATTTTTCTAAGAACCTTATTCTCAGACATCCTTAATCTCTGTTCCTCTTTCAAAGTAAGAGTCCAAGTTTCACAACCATACAGAACAACCGGTAATGTAACTGTTTCATAGCGTCGTTTGTAGAGCAACAAGTTAATATTAGTAAATTCAATGTTCTGAAATTAAAGGACGAGGAAACTAAGCAACATTATCAGTTCGAAATTTCGAATAGTTTTGCCATTTTAGGAAGTTCCGACGAAGTTGAGAAAGAGTTAGATGTTAATAGCGTGTGGGAAAATATCAGAGATAGTATCAAAATTGCAGCTGAGCAAAGCATAGGTTATTATGAAACTAAGAAAAAGAAACCGTGGCTTGATGAAGATTGTTGCATGGTAGTAGAAAGAAGGAAACAGGCAAAATTGAAATTCTTCTTACAGGATCCAGTTGAGGAGAATAGAGATAATTATTTCAATGAAAGACGGGAAGCAAGTAGTACACTTAGGAATAAAAAGGGAGGTTACTTGAAAGGAAAACTGAATGAAGTAGAAACAAATAGTAAGAATAAAAACATTCGGGATATATGTATGTATGTATGTATGTATGTATGTATGTATGTATGTATGTATGTATGTATGCATGCATGCATTTATTCACAATGCAATGGGTATATACCCGGTGGCAGTGGTAACTAATTACACTCAATAATGACAATAATAAACTTATTAATTAAAAATACAATTAATAATAACACTAATAATTACTACTACTACTACTACTACTACTATAATAATAATAATAATAATAATAATAATAATAATAATAATAATAATAATAACAACAACAACAACAACAACAGGGAATATCCTAAATTAAATGAAACGATCACTTAAAATAACATTTGAAATAAATCTAATTTGTATCTTAAAACTAAGCTCGGACTAAAACCCATGAGTATGATATGTTCATATCTGCGCAAGTACCTTTCAACATTACACTCATTTCGCTGTCAACTCACTCACTGCACTGGAACTACGACACATTTCACTGATTCTATCCTGATTTCACTATATATAAGGGTATAAAGGAATTTAAGAACGGTTATCAGGCAAGAGTAAACGTGATCAAGGATGAGAATGGTGACTTTGTTGCAAACTCTCATTCAATCCTGAACAGATGGTTTATAAGAATTAGATTAGGAAAGTGTTTTATAACAACTTAATACTTCATGGTGGTCCGCAGAATTTTTAAAATGCTTTAAAGTAGTTCTTCCTTTTGGAACATTTGAGAAACTCTGCTCTAAGCGATTAGACGCAGGAATGTGAATCCTGACCACGCAACTTGGAAGACCAGTGAGTTAACAAACAACTTTTAGTAACGCCACTTAACGGTAGGTGCGATGCAGCCGCCAGATTACGCCAAGTGTCGTGATTAGCTACGCCGAAACGTCACACATAGCCCGGAGTCACTCGTACATCAGTGCATTCCTGGTCCTGGACTGCGGCGCATTCTTCTCTCTGTAATTATAGCACGGGAGGCGGCACCGCGCCCGTAGCGGCCGGCAGGACACGTCCCGGCCGGCTCTTAGACACGTCGACGCCGTCGCCGAACAAGACACTGACTGATCCCTTCACTCTCATTGTTTTTTGCTCTGGTACTGTGTTCATCTCCACTTGCTCCTTCGCAGTTATTCCAGCATCCTCGAACGGTATTAAAACAGACTGTCGATTATCCTACAATCCGGATTATCCCGCTCTTCTTCTTTTTCTGGACTTGATTTATTAACTTTGAAAGGGAAAACCGAGAGCAATGCTTTAATTGGGTGCAATGTTGCCAACACTAACTGAAATACGCTAGCTGAACGGTGATAAGAGGTGATTAGCGCTAAATAATAAATATAGGCTAACTCAGGCAAGAATTAAATCTATTTTATTTATCATAATTTATAAATAAATTTATATAATAATACAGAACAGAAAATATAATACAGAATAATACACCAAACTTACTTACCGACATACTGGCTTTTAAGGAACCCGGAGGTTCATTGCCGCCCTCGCATAAGCCCGCCACTGGTCCCTATCCTGAGCAAGATTAATCCAGTCTCTATCATCATATCCCACCTCCCTCAAATCCATTTTAATATTATCTTCCCATCTACGTCTCGGCCTCCCCAAAGGTCTTTTTCTCTCCGGCCTCCCAACTAACACTCTATATGCATTTCTGGATTCGCCCTTACGTGCTACATGCCTGCCCATCTCAAACGTCTGGATTTAATGTTCCTAATTATGTCAGGTGAAGAATACAATGCGTGCAGTTCTGTGTTGTGTAACTTTCTTCATTCTCCTGTAACTTCGTCCCTCTTAGCTCCAAATATTTTCCTAAGCACCTTATTCTCAAACACCCTTAATCTATGTTCTTCTCTCAAAGTGACAGTCCAAGTTTCACAACCATAAAGAACAACCGGTAATATAATTGAAGAGTCCTCTGTAAGAATGATGGATGTCACTTTCTTGTCGAAAATGAACCAAGACTGTCAATGCATAGCTTAAGACATATAGAATGTACATACATAGTTATATGACATTAACACTGATAGTCATTGTCCAGTAATGATCGGAAAATCACAGTTAAGCTTTGAGTTAAGCATTTCAAACTTTCAATTGCTTCTCCTGCAAAATGTATTCCAAATGACATCCATCATTCTTGCAGTGGACTCTTCAATTGTTTAATAAATTCTAACTTTCAGATTTTTTGACAGCAGACTGGATGATAAAAGCTTCTCAATCGAATAATAACAGGCATTTCCTATATTTATTCTGTGTTTAATTTCTTTCCAAGTATCATTTATATTTGTTACTGTTGCTCCCAGGTATTTGCATTTTTCCACCTCTTCAAAAGATAAATTTCCTATTTTTATATTTCCATTTCGTACAATATTCTCGTCACGAGACATATTCATATACTTTGTCTTTTCGGGATTTACTTCTAAACCTATGTCTTTACTTCAAGTAAAATTCCCGTGTTTTCCCTAATCGTTTGTGGATTTTCTCCTACATCAGACTACAGAATATAATTACAACAGAAATAGAAATAGAAATAGAAATAAAATAATACAATCAATTTAAAATGAGGATACAATGATATTAACAAAATTTGAGGACTGAATGAGCAGCGCTCGTGTTCCGTCGCAGTTCAGTTATATTATTAATAGACTATAGAAAATAAAATAAAATAGAAACTAAAATTAAAATTCCAACTACAGTGAAATTATATAATCTAAATCCAAATCGATGGTGCTACAGCCCTTTGCAGGGCGAAGACCGACAAGCTGGCTGCTCGCCTCACGTCCACATGCCGAAGCAGAAGTGGACGATCATCCAACCAGAATGGAGGCATCATGTGGTTAGCACAATGATCCCCCCAGCCGTTAGAGCTGGTTTGCGAAACCGGATTTTCGCTACCTATCGTAGCTCCCCAAGTGTATCATGATGCTGGGTGGGCACCGGTTCCATACACTGGCCAAAATTTCATGAGAAAATTTCTTCACCCATGAGGATTCGAACCAGCGTGCATTCCGTAACGCGAGTCCTAGGCAGGATGCCTTAGACCGCGACGGAAATTATATTATATAATATATAATATATTAATATAAATAAAATAAGAACTAAAAATTACAGCTACAATGAAATAATATAATATAATATAATATAATATAATATAATATAATATAATATAATATAATATAATATAATATAAACATAGAGAAGAATAATATCGTACGTGAATAAAGTAGGACAATTTATGAAAAAAAAATATATTCCGAAACTATGAAATACAAATATAATATAGGCTGATTAATTTATACACATAGGCTATAAATTTATTTAATAAAATTGAAGACATTAACACATTTTTAATTTTCTTGTTATATGTTAGTAGGTTACATGTTATATGTTCTGGGCGTAATTTAGCTACAGAATTATACAACCGAGAGTCAAAATTAATGCTGTGCTTTCGGCTAGCAGATGTGAAACATTTAAGTTCTACTAATGAATTATAATCCTCCTCCACAAGAAAGGCACAAAAGATGACCTAAACAATTATAGGCCAATAAGTCTCATGTCTAACATATAAGCTGTTTTCGAAAACAATTACTAGAAGGTTAACGAAAACCCTGGATGAAAATCAACCTATCGAACAAGCGGGGTTCCGCTCAGGGTACAGCACGGCAGACCATCTCCAAACCGTAAGCCAGATCATGGAAAAGGCTGAAGAATTTCATTTAACAGTATACCTGGCCTTTGTAGATTATAGCAAAGCTTTCGATTCGGTTGAACACTCGAGTGTAATGCAAGCACTACATACGCAGGGAGTCGACAACAAATACATCACGATACTAAATAAACTGTATAATCAAAGCTGTGCCAAAGTGAAAACCGAGATCGAAGGACGACCATTCGGGCTCAAAAGAGGAGTGCGACAAGGAGACCCAATTTCCCCAAAATTATTCACAAGTGTATTAGAAGACATTTTTCGCAAACTGAACTGGAACAGAAATTGTGGAATAAACATCAACGGCAGCAGACTAAATAATCTAAGGTTTGCTGATGACGTCGTATTGTTCGCCAAATCACCCAGAGAACTGCAGTCAATGATCCAAGATTTATGCAACGCCAGCAGATCAGCAGGCCTCCTGATGAATATGACCAAAACACAAGTAATGTCGAACGGGCCGGAGTCACCCATAATAATTGATGGTGCAGAACTACAATACGTATCTGAATACGTATACCTAGGACAGCTAGTCTCCTTGCATCAGAAGACAGAGAAGGAAATAAAACGAAGGATTTCTCTCGCGTGGAAGGCATTCTGGAGTCTCAAGTTCATCATACTGGAGGGAACACTCAGCAAGAAACTCAGAGTAGAAATATTGGAGACCTGCGTAACTCCTGTACTGTTATATGGGTGCCAGACGTGGTCTCTTACTGCCAAACTTCGTAACAGTCTCCAAATATGCCAAAGAAAGATGCTGAGAAAGATACTAGGCTTATCACTGAGGGACAGAGTTCCAAACGAAGTGCTACAAAAGATGGCAGCAATTAAAGATCCAGCACTGCAAGCCACCAACACCAAATGGAAGTGGGGAGGCCATGTTGCACGACTTAGAGACGAAAGATGGACGCAGAAAGTCACACTATGGGATCCCCGCATTGGCAAGAGATCACCCGGAAGACCAAGACGAAGATGGGCCGACCTCTTCAGTGAACGAGTAGGAAGCCATTGGTCAAGCAGAGCAAGACATAGGGAAGACTGGAGAAACATAACAAGTGAACAGCGACTAAAACCAGTGCGACAGAAACAAGCGAACAATACCAAAGTGTGCAGAATGTGAACCAAGTGAACAATTCCACTCTTACGCGGAGTAGCTCACCGCGTGAGACAAATAGAGCTCTCCCTCTATAGGAGGAGGCCTTTGCCCTTAACGGGACATTTTTTAGGCTAATCATTTCATTTCATTTCAATGTTGAATTATTATTTCATCTTGTGTCATGATATATATGCCTGTAATATAAACTTAATACGATTTTCATGATACAATTTTAATAAAGTATATTTATAAATTTGTTCAATATTAAATACATTACATTCATAAATAAATAAATTTAGTTGGATAATCAAAATGTTTCTTGAAACAAATTTTAGTTATTCGTTTTTGTAATAAATTTAACGGACTCTTTTTGGCTTTTTATCATACACTTACATAAAAAATAAAATTACTAAAATAAAAATAGTTTCTTCTTTAATAGCGCTTGTCCTCGAAATAATGTTTTGAAAGTAAAATTGAAGAGTGCTGACATATGGCTTTGTTAGCAGAAGAAGAGATGATACTAAGTGATATGTTACAAGAGCTAAATGACAGCTGTTAGCAGTATGGAATGAAGATAAATGCAAATAGCACAAAGATCATAATCATAGGAAGAAAAATAAAGAAGGTAAACTTGCGAATTCTAAATGAGGCAGTAAAGCAAGTGCACAGCTTCAAATACTTGGGATGTACTATAAGCAGTAACATGAGCTGCTGCCAGGAAATCAAAAGGAGGATAGCAATGGCCAAGGAAACTTTTAACTCTTTGCAGCACAGTGGTTGTTCAGAAGAACCACAGTTTTCTTTCTTTGTCTACAATTATAGGACATACGTTCCACCATGCAACCACCTCTTGAGGACACATAGAGGTGTTATCTGTTTTAAGTTGTGTGCAGAATTAAAATTGTGAAAAAAAAAGATCCATGATATGAAAACTTAAAAAAATACTTTGTACAGGAAAAATTAACAGAAAAAGGTGCATCTTCTGCGGACCTCTGGAGAAAGAACTAGGAAGAGATTAGTGAAGTACTTTATATGGAGTGTGGCATTGTATGCAGAAGAAACATGGACATTACGATGAAGTGAAGAGAAGCGACTAGAAGCATTTGAAATGTGGATATGGAGAAAAATGGAACGTGTGAATTGGACAGACAGAATAAGAAATGAAGGTGTGTTGGGAAATGGATAAAGAAAGAATGATGCTGAAATTGATCAGGAAGAGAAAAAAGAATTGGTTTCATTTTTAAGTCTACTTGTCTATTTTGTAAAGTTAAAGTACGTTAGACTCGACAGCAATTCGGCAATTCTGCTAGCGTTTGCGTCGAGAGAGACAGATAGAGAGAGCAAGGCAGGGTACAACATTGCCACATCGTACTTCACGAGCACGTGCAATACAAATAGCACAGGAGAGAATTTAAATTATCAAAAGACAATAATGGTCTTAGCGGTTGATTACTGTAAGCATGACACCAAACAAAAACTCTTTCCTTCACTAACAATATTCTTTGCACGGTTCTCAATCCCACACCACATGCTTCTGCAGTCGTTTCTTGCACGTTGGGAACGTTGCAGCCGGCATCAAGATGGCGTTCTGCTCGTCAACGTTTTTAAAATAATTATACGCCTTAAACACTATTTTCCGCGCCTGCCTGTCCAATACTTGTCTTTTTACAGTCTCTTCTTCCATTTAGTTATCTTACGCACTCACAATAAATGTTAGTTTTACTTATTCAATGTATTGAAACACTCACACGTGAAGAAACGAACTCGAGAAGTACTTGTTACAGACTGATTCCGATTGGTTTTACTGTACAAGCTTGTGACGTCACATACCAGAAATGCTACGACGCATATGGCGGCCGACCGCCTTCCGAACTGCCGTCTAGTTTAAACAAATAAAAAATAAGCGTAAAGTTTGTTTTTTGCTAAATTATTCAAAAGCGGGCTCAACTCCCATAACTGCGTAGGGGCCCTGAATCCCTACGTCCGGGTCTGAGCATTGAAAACAATATTAAAATACTGAAAGTGTGTATTTTCACAAAAACACCTAATCTTATATCAAGCAACATCACAATGTTTTCTCTAAATTCGTTATAAGAGGAAAGTAATAGGACTATGGTCAACGCACAGAGTTTCAATTTTCGAGACGACAGCGATCCTTCAGACAGAAACTCCTCGTCCGCTTTGTCTCGGATGTATTGGCAGCGATACACGATGTGAGGCATTCTGTGCAGCAGCGTGCCGTGGGAGGATGAACGGAGAGACGTCATCGCAGTCCATCAATCACCATCAAGTCGTGCGCAGCTGGGAGTTCTTTTCCGCCGTTAGTCATCCGATCAGCTTCTCTTGTCGCTGATATCACCGGGTTATGAAACCAGGCCTCTCGTCCGTCCTTCATTTAATAATACGGTCTCATTGCTTTCAGATGCACTAATGCAGTGGTTCCCAACCTTTTTTGACTGACGATACACTTTACTGAACGCTCACGATATCGCGACACACTTATTTGTTTTTATTAATATCAATATAATAACAATAACCAGTGATTTTCTTTTGGAGGAAAAGGTGGTGAAACTCTGTGTAAAATATTTTATAGCGTACGGGGAGATGATTACTGTTCACTTCAAGCCAATTTTGTCGTTCTTATCTTCCTTTTCGCCCAACTCAGACTTTCAAGGTCTAAGCGGAATTGAAAAAAAAAATTAATTTGTTGTTGTTTGCTAATGCTGAATTTCTGAAAACGAAATCATTAAATCTCTCGCTCTCCAGTATTTTTCACTCAAGGACGCCAAGTTGATAGTGGCTGGGCAGTACTGAAGATGATTTTGATCCATTTCCTCTTGAAGATAACATAAGGGGCAGGGTAAGAAAATATCCCAATCCTGTGGAGATGCTTGGCCAAGCAGTCGTGGTCTGTAAACAGTCTAAAAATTTCAACTGCATTTTTCCTTGGGTATCCAGGGATGTTTTGGGTTGAGACAGATTCCCACCTTTTATTTTTGTAAATTTGGAGATGATGATTTGTTATAATTTTGTGGTATTGTGAAGTAATCATTCTTTTTGTTGTATAATAGGATAATTGTGTAGTAGGTTTCTGAACAGTACCACAGCCCTTTTTGGCAAGATAATCAGTAGCACAAAAACAGAGTTATTTACACATATTTCCCTTGCATGACGAGAAATGCAAGAAAAAAGTGCCGGAGCGCCGTCCAGCGCGTTCCGCCAGAAAAGAAGCGCTGATAACTTTTATGTAAAGTCGAACATCCACTATTGTAGATAGGTCGATGTTAACACGCAATCGAAAAAAAAAGACAAGCAACAACTAGAGTGGAATTAGAAAAATACAAACGTAGTATGTGTAAAAAATCCCAACCTATCTATGCTGGATGTCCGATAAAAGATTTTTTATGATCGTTTTTGAAAACTCACCTATTTAAATTAATGTGAAGTCTGCGCTTGGTGGGTTGCACAGAATTTCCCTATACGTGGCCTTATGATTCACAGGACCCGTAAATCATCTTCAAGATGCAGCAGTCTGTTACTTTGTTTAGTGTTCACTATTTTCATGGTGGAAAATTCGGATTCACACAAATATGACCTTGGAAACGGCAGTTCTAAATATCTTTTTAGTTTATTTGGCACCATCGACTGATTTGGTAAAACATTTCCGCATATAGGTACGTAAGAACTCGAAATTTTGTTTTATTCATCTTAACGCCACGTAAAACCATATTGCATGTATTCATCACTATATTTACGAAACGCAGACGTTTTTGTGAATCCTGAAGGAAATTTTCGCGCACATTATTTAAATTAGCACTGCTGTCATCTAATTCTAACCCAGAGCTTGAATAGTCCCACTATCACACGCTCATACTGAAACTGACCAATATGTTCTGACGATTCTAAACTCTAGGGCAGGCCTGCACAAAGAGCGCTCAACGAGCGCGCGCGCTCCTTCGGTGCGGAAGAGCGGTGTTTACCGCCCGCCGAAACGGAGAGGAAGATACGTTAGAATGACATAGACTTTCTATAGGTAGAGAAGAGGGAAACGACCACTCAGTTATCTAGTGGAGGGCAGTGTGTAGGCCTATTCTCAGTAACTGTTTCACGTTGCTTACCTACTGCTACATTACAGTATGGAGGAATCTAAAAGACGGAACATAACATTTAACATTTAACGATTTATAGCTCGAACTTATTGATCTTCAATGTGACCTAAGGGCTAAAGATCTTTTGAATTATACTACTAGCTTGGTTGAGTTTTACAAGACTAAACATTAGCAATAATACCCACGACTACACAGGCTGGCTGTGAAAATGATTGCTATGTTTGGCTCAAGATTTATATTTGTGAGCAACTGTTTTCTATAATCAACTTTAATAAAGGCAGACATCGAACATCTGTAACTGATGTTTCATTATGATCGGTAGGCTACTGTTCCTTTCAACTGCCAACAGCATAAAACCTCGTTTTGATGTACTGATAAATAAACATATAACAAAATGATATTGTACATTTAAGTAGCTATAGAATTTCTACTACTTCTGTAAAATAAATATTTCTTTATTAATTAATAATAGTCCAAGATAGTTTTGCAAACACTGAACGAGAATTCATTTCATAAGCACTTGTAATAGTACTTCCTTTTTGTGTATATTTTGTACGAAGTCCATTCCTTCTTCCAGTCCACCCCTATAAAGAGCGCAGCTAATATCTGCATTCCGCTCATGAGCGCAAACCTTGTGCAGGCCTGCTCTAGGGTCTATTTATTAGTAAGTGAGAACAGTAAACGAATTACTAAGCATTATTGCAGGTGTTCACGTTTCATTGGTAAAGTCTGTCTCAAAATAAAATGTACCATATCAAAGACTCCGTTGTAAATAAAAAAATGCGTTGTAAAGAGTCTTTCTGGATGGAATAAAATTTATTTTTCCGATTCCAAAATTTCGCGACACACTCCATGGGGCTGCGCGACACAACATCGTGTCTGCACTAATGAGTAGGGAACGGATTTCAAGTTCCGCCATACATATTTTGTTTGCTACGTCCCGACATATATTAATCAGACATCTCTACGTTTCATGTACACAGGATCTCCCTATTAAAATTCTACAAGACCTAAAACGCCTAAATGAACCATAAACTCCTATAAATGCCTAAAACTTTGTTTGTACCTGAAATGCTCCTTTTTAGTATTTTGCGTATATTTAAAATAAAAATACCGGTCCTAAAAATGCAAAAATGCTATTTAAAATGTAAAAAATTCTCTTACAGACTAACAATAATCTGGAAAGTTAGTTCCATATTATGCATAGAAGGGAAGGGAAATTCGTTTGCAATATCGTGATGTGAAAAAAAATTATTTCAACATGAAGGCAATGTATGTGAAGGCGTCTTTACGTGTATTGCTATTACTATTCAAAGACATGCTATCAAATGTCCCTCTACCACCAGAGCCAGTGTTGACCTGGTAGGATACCTGGGTTGAAGCAGCGATCTACTATGAAGCATGAAGTTTGCTCCAATAGCTTCTTGTGATGTCGAAAGAAGCTTCTTCGTTTACAAGCAGCTGATTAGGGACCATCGGAAGAAATTCACCAGGGTGAATATAGAATACTGTATGTAGAAAACAATAGTAAGATTCTACAAATTGTATATTTTTATTCAAATACGGCATTAGAGAAGATTGCCCCAAAAATTCTTTGTAAATAATTGCGACTAAAATGGAATATTTACTAAAATTAAAATTATTATCTATTAATTTTATATAAAAACTCCTAAAAGTCCTAAATGTCTATTCTATAGCACCTAGAAATTCGTTCCCCAGTAATGAAACTGTACTGCAAGAAGGAAAATCATTTTTCAATATATATTTAGTTACGACAAGGACAAGAATTTCAAAGCTTAGATGGAAAAGGATTTTTCTTTTTCTGGAACTGTTCCACATGTTCCCGTTGCCAAATTTCAGATTCAAATAATATTTTCTAAACAAAAGTTCGACAAATGAACTGCGAGCCAGAACAAAGACATTCATCTGTTAAACGCACGATCTTTATCTCAGTAGTTTTATACTTTCATCATTTTTCTGTAACGACCATACTTCGTTCCTGTAACAAGGAACGACGTAAAGAAAATACAGATGAAGGAGTATGGTTTGAGAATAAGAAATAAGTTTCAAATCGTGTGCATGCGGAATTATTGTCTGGCATGCGTAACTATTTTTTTCTTCATAAAAAACAGGATGATTTTGATACGAAATAACCATGACATTGAACTTTCACGATAATGAGAACATAACGGTCTTGCATTCTCGTCTTATCTATAATGTGTTTTCTTTTTCTTACTGAAGACTACCCCAAGTTCATTTTGAGTTTCCTTCGACCTCATATCAGACTTATTCTCTTAGGATTCGAATCAGAGTTCTTTTGAGAGAAATTAACGTGTTTGTGTAATGCGCCATTCTGTATGCCACGTTCATTATAATCATAATCAACACTACATCATCACCCCATAACCAAACCGTAACAACCACCACCGCCGCCGCCGCCGCCGCCGCCGCCACCACCACCACCACCACCACCACCACAAATCAGAAATAAAAAAAAAATGAATACCGTTAAACACACATGGAAGTATCACAATGAAGACGTCCATTAAGAACTGAAAACTGAACCAATATTGGAAGATCGTGAAGATATTGCTGGAGAATTAAAAAAAAAAATATTTATTTACTTTTTATTTATTAATTTATTTACTCACTACTTTATTTAGTTATTTATTACTTATTTATTTGTTTATTTATTCTGTTATATATTTATTACTTATTTATTTACTTGTTTAATTGTTTATTCTATTTGTTTACTCATTTGTTTTTATATTTATTTATTTATTTATTTACTTATTATCATACTTTATAGACATGTATTCTAGGAAATAAAATTAATTTGTATTAACATTCACTTCACTTTCTATAATGAATTAACAACTCTTAAATAACTCATTCGCGTATGATAGATTTTTTACTGTCCATAATATTTCTTGACTTTCGTGTTCTACCTAAACACGATGCTTGCCGATTGCAGATGACTTAATCCGCATGTTATATCTAAGTAGGTAAACAATGGCTTTCTCCTAAATCGAATACTATTGAAATGATCTTCTTCTTCTGCTTCTTCTTCTTCTTCTGCTTCTTCTTCTTCTTCTTCTTCTTTACCTTTTGCCTCACGGCGTCGGTTCTGTCTCGATCCATCCCCTCCATTCCTCTCTATCCCTCGCCATTCTCAGTTCCCCAATTCCTTTCTCTCTCTTCCTTGCCATCATCTCAATATTATCCATGTACATCGTCCTTGGTCTTCCCTTCCCTCTTCTCCCTTTCGTCGTTGCCTCCATTACTTGCTTTGGTTTTCTTTCTTCTTCCATTCGCACCATGTGCCCATACCAATTTAGTTGCTTTCTTCTTAACTTCTCTTCTACTGATTTCTGTTTTAATTCCTCTTAATTCTCTCATTCCGTACTCTATCCCTCTTTGTTTTTCCAAATATTCTTCGGTAGCATTTCATTTCAATTGTTGTTATATTACTTATTCTCTCATTTGTCACTGGCCAACTTTCCCCTCCATATAGCAGGGTTGGTTCTATATTTGTAATTTTGTTTTAGGCAGTATTTCTTTTTTTTTTCTTCCAATATTAAGTTACTTAATTGATAGTAAATATTACAGGCTCTCTTGGTTCGGTTTAATATTTCTTCATTTCTTTTTCCATTTTAGTGTATAATAATTTCAAAATATTCGTATGTTTTCATCTGTTCTAGTTCTTCCCTGTCATAATTAATATAGATTGTACCTATCGTTTCTTCCGTTCTACCCATTTGCATTACTTTACTATTTTTGGTATTTAATATCGTTTCCTTACTTTCTAATATTCTATTGAAATGATAAGGAATATTGAAATGAAGCATGACGATGAAATTATAGAAGAATATATTTCTCTTAGTAGATGTGTGTGTGTCTCTAATGCCTACCCACTTCACTTTACGTGATTCTTAGTAGATGTTGAATGTAACAAATGTTCAGTAAATTAATCTGCGTTTTCCTAGTAATTATTTTATTAATATTAATATTAAAATGAATAAACTGCAGAATTTAGACCTAGGCCTACATGTATTATTACTTACTTACAAATGGCTTTTAAGAAACCCGAAGGTTCATTGCCGCCCTCACATAAGCCCGCCATCGGTCCCTATCCTGTGCAAGATTAATCCAGTCTCTATCATCATATCCCACTTCCCTCAAATACATTTTAATATTATCCTCCCATCTACGTCTCGGCGTCCCCAAAGGTTTTTTCCCCTCCGGTCTCCCAACTAACACTCTATATGCATTTCTGGATTCGCCCATACGTGCTACATACCCTGCCCATCTCAAACGTCTGGATTTCATGTTCCTAATTATGTCAGGTGAAGAATATAATGCATGCAGTTCTGCGTTGTGTAACTTTCTCCAGTCTCCTGTAACTTCATCCCTTTTAGCCCCAAATATTTTCCTAAGAACCTTATTCTCAAACATCCTTAATTTCTGTTCCTCTCTCAAAGTGAAAGTCCAAGTTTCACAACCATACAGAACAACCGGTAATATAACTGTTTTATAAATTCTAACTTTCAGATTTTTTGACAGCAGACTAGATGACAAAAGCTTCTCAACCGAATAATAACACGCATTTCCCATATTTATTTTGCGTTTAATTTCCTCCCATGTATCATTTATATTGTTACTGTTGCTCCAAGATATTTGAATTTTTCCACCTCCTCGGAAGATAAATCTCCAATTTTTATATTTCCATTTCGTAGAATATTCTGGTCACGAGACATAATCATATACTTCTTCTTTCCGGGATTTACTTCCAAACCTATCGCTTTTATTATTATTATTATTATTATTATTATTATTATTATTATTATTATTATTATTATTATTATTATTATTGGTTTATTTTAATTTGTCATTTAGAATTCGAACTACGATAATTTATTGCAACTTAACCGTTACGTATCCATCGGCCGACTCAGTATATTAAGAAAATCCCTTCTAGTGAGTAATGTCTTTTGATACGAGGCACTGTTTAATTCACGACGCAATACATTAGTAATGACTTGTTCAGCAAGCCTAGAAGGTTTTCTGCAAACCTACCTAATCGTTACTAATGAGTAAAATATTGCTCATTAATATTCTTAACTCTGAAAAGAGCGTTTGCTCCTTCTCCATTTTGTTGGCTCATGAAAAAATAAAAAATATATCACATAGCACATATGAAGGATTCAGAGCCATAGTGGGCCAAGCGCCATATATTAAAAACGCACAAAACAATGGTTAAAATTAAGTGATTACCATAATTCAATGGAACACATAGCAAGTAATATAAAGTATGCACATTAAAACTAAATGATGTGTCAATCTTCATTAAACTGTGGTATTCACTTAACTTTAATCCTTCCTTTCTCCGTTTTTAATAAATGGCGCTTGGCCCACTATGGCTCTGAACCCTTCATGTAAAGCCTATCTAACGACTGTGCTGTTGGTCTACGGCAATTCAGCCGCTCTGAATTATTTAAATTTCAGCAGTATGCTATTAAAAGTCTGGAATAAAAGTCAAATCGTGTTTTACATCTATAATGCACATACCAAAATTACAGGAGAAAAAGTCAGTTTCAATCAGAATGGTTTAAGAGTGAAAAGAAATAAATACACGTACAGTACCCACATAGTTACCATATATTATACGAATTATTCCAGTACAAAACGCAAATTACAGGTCTATGAAAAGAATAAACGGACGTACAAAGTACCTTAAGCTAGACGCCAAATTAAAGACGTATCTCTCGAATGTAAAAGGAACATCTAAGCATCTCATCAAGAGGATCTGGGTTAATGTCCAAGCCACAGTGCGTCAAATTTGCTCTTATTAAATTCCTTTCAAACTCCAGACGCTATAATCAGGGTAGATGTTTCCAGCCGCAGTTTAACAAGATATCAGACGGATTTCCTGCAACAATACAGGAGTGCGAACGAGGACAGGTCCTGAGAGATTCGTGTTGAACAAAACGTGTAAGGGGCAGAATTGTTCCGTATACTTAAGTTCCTCGTAGCATTCATAGGCCTCTATTATTACTAGAGGCGGAATTTTTATACATTCATGATATCTTATCATACCATGTCATTAATATAATATAATATAATATAATATAATATAATATAATATAATATAATATAATATAATATAATATAATATAATATAATATAATATAATATAATACAGTGCGATCGAGAAGTCTCTCTGCAGTGCTTGTGTAGCCGAGAATCCAATAGGCAGAGAATTCAAGTGTATTTGGTAGAGGATTCAAGTGGCAGCACTGGCCACTAAGCATATGATGAACTGGGAGTGTGAGGTTGTAAAACCGGAATGAATGGGGTGTCTAACTTTCTACAGGGTTATATTTTAGAGGTACTAGAACTAATAGAGCTGCGGAGAGACTTTTCGATCGCACTGTATAATATAATATAATATAATATAATATAATATAATATAATAATATAAAATCTGAGCACCACAACACCAGCGCAACACACACAACGGAATACACGTTGATTTGATATTTAATTCGTGTATTCGCATAATGCAGACAAGGTTTTTGGTCTGTCCGTAAGACCATGTACACCAGCCGCGGAAGCCTACGCCAACAGTAGACAAGCTTTTTGTTTATGGATTTTGTGATGACACTGCTTTGGCTGATGACTTTTTCCTATCGAAGGGTTCCATCTAGTTGTGTGTTTTCCCGTGTTTACTGGACGTTATCTGAAAGTGGCAAGCTACTAATTGTTTCGTTTTTGTCGGAAAGAGAACCGTTATCAGTACCTGATATGGATTTACAGGAAGGGAGACTTTAGTAATTTATCTTGTGTAATAATTTTATTTTTTATTGAGTTTGTACTTAATTATGAAATAAACTTATTCCAATAACACAAAATGCAGCGTATCACATCACAACGACCCCATCAATAACTTCCCAACCGTTACATTTCGGACATAGGTATATCAGATTAAATCGATGTTTTTTTAACGGTTTATTTAACGACGTTGGCAACTGCAGAGGTTATATCAGCGTCGCCGGTGTGCCGAAATTTTGTCCCGCAGGAATTCTTTTACATGCCAGTAAATCTACTGACATGGGCCTGTCGCATTTAAACACACTTAAATGTCATCGACCTGGGCCGGAATCGAACCCGCAACCTCGAGCATAGAAGGCCAGCGCTATACCAATTACGCTACCGAGGTCGACTAAATAAATGTAGATTAACTCAAACTATATTACCCTGAATTATTTTACATTCTTCCTGAGATACCCTGTATACCTATATCAGTCATCGGTATAGCTCAGTCGGTAGCGCGTTTGTCTACTGATCCGGAGTTGCGCTCTGGAGTGGATTCGAGCCCCACTTGAACTAATTACATGGTTGAGATTTTTTCCGTGGTATTTCCATCTGTAAGGCGAACGTCAGGCAATCGCATGGCGGATTCTCAGCCAAATACCGTCTCATTATCAACAATTCAATCGACGTTAAATAAACTAGTACCGTAGTTCAAGTTCATAATTATAGCGTCGTTAAAAACCAATTAAAATATCAATTACAATCCAAATTCATATATATATATATATACATACAGTATCTCATTTTGTTATTTACACAAAGTCAAATCTATTATAAAACAGAATTTTTAAATAAGTCATTGTAAATATTAAATTGTATTTTTGTACTTTGAAAATAGAGACACGGCATGTGTAAATGTCCAAAGCAAAAATCACTTCAAAACTAGAATATTTTATTTATAACAAAATAAGTATTTTTAATAGAAAATACAAGCCACTTTCTTATTCAGACACTTGAGTACGTAGTAGGCATAATTGCATTTCTTACATGGCACAAACAGACGTGGATCATGACCTGGCACAGTTCGCACAGTTCGCTTCGTTTGATTACCCCGTCCGTCAGGTAGGTTCAAGATGAGTAAATATAAAGAAATCATTTCCGACCTCAAGACGACAATTAGATATTCTGTAAGAAAAATAGGGCAACTTGTAAACAAAAGCCACGCAATGGTGAAGTAGGCCTATATTGTTAATAAATTTAAATATAAAGGCTCTGTGGAAAATATACCGAGAAAACCTAAACAAATGAAGTTAAGTGAAAAGGAGGAACGAGCCATTGTGAGATAAGTAAAATCGAACCACAGGATAAGTGCTCCAAAACTGAGGTCACCACTGGAATAATTACTGGTAAGAACGTATGTACTGAGACTGTCCGTCGGGTGCTTCGTAGACATACAGTGTCTATCATCCTTATTCCTACATATCTAATTTAAACTAATACGACAACATTATGTACAAAATAATTATACTCATATACTAATAGTAGTGTACCATGCTTTAAGACCATTTCTTAGAACGTTAATTTACAACCAGTTTTTATTTTAAGTTCTAATTAACAAAAATATTAATAAATACATTACTTTGAAAGTAAAACTGTATGTCATTTATATTCGTACACTTGAGTAATTTTGACTTATTCGGGGGTGCCGTGCCTTAATGGTAACAGCGAGTGTGCATTACCGCGTGCTCTAGGGTTGTTTTGCTTCAGCAGTCAGTTCTGTTCAAAATGGGCAAGTCGAAGGAACTCAGTGCCGAGCTAAAGAAGACGATAGTTAGATTGGCTCTTAAAGGTTATTCTTTACGGAAAATAGCCAATATAGTAAACAAAAGTCATTCCACGATACAATACGTGGTTAATAAATTCAAATACCGTGGATTTACTGCAAATCAGAAGAGAAAACCAAAAGAAAAAATATTAAATGAGAGGGGAAAAAGGTTTAAAATAAGACAGATAAAATCAAATCCACGGTTAAGTGTGCCGAAACCACGTTCTCTCATGATAAAAACCACAAGGAAGACTGTTAGTGTAACAACGGTGCGACGTGTCCTATATAAATATGGATTTCATGGTAGAAGGATAGAAAAAGGCCTTTGTAAGTAGAAAAAATCGAGCTTTAAGAATTAAATTTCCTAAAGTTCATGTAAATTAGGAGCAAGAATTTTGGGACAGTGATGAGACTAAGATTAATCTTTTCGGATCCGATGGTGCCCATAGAGTGTGGAGAAAGGAGAATGAGGCCGATAAAGTGGATAACACTCTTCCCACTGTGAAACATGGAGGTGGCGTCATAATGATTTGGTGCTGTAAGTCTTCGAAAGGCGTGAGTAACATCGACTTAAATGATGCAATTATGGACAATGTAGTCTATAACAACATCTTGAAAAATAATGTCAAGGAAAGTGCAATAAAATGGATTTGCCGTCTGTCTACATTTTCCAACAAGACAACGACAGCAAACATACGGCCGAAATGAACAAACACTGGTTGATATGGAACGTCTCGAAACAACTCCATACTCCTCCTCAATCACCCGATCTGAATCCCATCAAGCTTTTATGGTCCAAATTTAAGAAAAATATACATAAAAATACAATTTCGTCCAAAGAACACCTCAAAACTGTTGTGCTGGAAGAATGGCGAAATTTCACTCCGCAGCAATGTAAAACGTTGGTAAATTCTATGCAGAGAAGGTGTCAGGCAGTGATCAAAGCCAGAGGATATGCAACTAGGTATTAGAACGTAATTGTTTATGTTATTTATGTATAGTTATTTAATTTTTTTACTAACTGTACGAATACAAATGACAGGTAGAGAAATTATATATTTTGTTAAATTTCGTTTATTTACGTGTTTATGGTATATATGGAATTTATTTTTTTGTTTTATTTGTATTCATAATGCTACTGAACAGAATTTTCAAAGAGAAATGTAATACCTTCATTTCATGTGTCTTTTATCACCAAAGTTGTTACATATTTTCACCTGTACGAATAAGACTGATAGACACTGTAGTTACCACGGTAAAGTAAATAGGAAGAGGCCATTTGTTAGTAGGAAGAACGGAGCTGCAAGATTGAATTTCGTAAAAGAACACTTACTTAAGGCGAGGAATTTTGGAATAATGTTCTTTGATCTGATGAGACTAAAGTTAAAGTTAACCTATTTGACTCTGATAGTGTCAGCAGAGTGTGGAGAAAACCCAACGAGGACAATAATGTGGTCAACAAACTATCCACTGTAAAGCATTGGGAATGCTCATTTATGTTGTGGGAGTGCACGTCAGCAAGAAAGGGTGGGAATAGGCAGTTCATTGATGGTGTAATGGATAAAGAAGTGTAGCTGGACATTCTTAAGAATGTAAAACAAAGTGCGGCAAAATTGGGTATGGCGGCTACATACATGTTCGAATATGACAACAACCACATACATACGGCCGAAATAAATAAGACTTGATTAATTTGGAACGTGCCTAAACTACTAATAATTCCCCCTTATTCTGCTGATTTAAACCTGATTGAATATTTATGGGCTTATCTGAAGCCAAGAGTCTACAGGAAAGGAGAATTTTTTTGTATGTATTTATTTACACTGCAAGTGGGTAAGCACCCGGTGGCAGTGGTATATACAATATTAAACAATACACAATAAAATGATAAGCAATACACAATAAAATCTACAATACACAATACAATTTACAACACATATACAATTTTATACACAATACAATTTAACACAATAATAATAAAACATAAAATAAAATACCTAATTTTACAACATAACCTACATAATTATGTATAGGTCCTACATAAGTTTCAATAGTCTTTCACTTTACTCTCATCTCATTCCCTGTAGTGGCACTATGACGCATTTCACTGACACTTTAGCACACATTTCACTGACACTCTGTAACACGTTTCACTGACACTATAGAACACATTTCATTGACGCTATAAATTATCACTGATCGGAACTGTTCACTGCACTGTAAAACCATAACTTCACTGACTCACCTCGCTTCACTGATACAACAGTTCAAATAAGTAAAATAATTACATCCTTATGCATACTTATAAACAGATCTACATTTAAACTAAACATTTCTAGTCTAAGGCCCTCTTACACGCTAGTTTTAAATAATTTACAATTCAAACCAAGGAAGTAAACTCGTCAGGCTAGATAAATACATGCCACTTAAAAAATTAAATGTTGAATGTGACCTTAATTTTAATTTCCACTTTATACACAACTTTTTAAATTATTCTTGAATCTCCTTAAGGAAGGACAGCCCTCAAAGACCGCTGCAGGTAGGTCATTCCAATCATTTATAGTTCTATTTAAAAATGAGAATTTACCTACATCCGTTTTCTGTTTCCTACATTTGATTTTAAAATCATGATCGTTCCTACCATAGTACGTTGGCTTTGCTAACCGAGCCGTTATGTCTACCCATGCTTCCTGACCTAGATGTGCTCTATACAATGATGTTATTCTAGTTTTCCTACGTCTGTTTTCCAAAGTTTCCCATTTAAGTTCTTTTATCGTATCGTTTCCATCTTCTCTTTTACCTTTAACAAATTTAGCTGTACTATACTGGATTCTTTCTAAGGAATTTATCTGATATATTCTATAGGGATCCCAACACGTAGTTCCGTATTCCATTAACGGTCGCACTAACGTTAGATATGCTATTTCCCTCGATTTGGGGCTAGCCTTTCTCAAGATTCTCATAATAAAGTGAAGTACCCTCCATGCTTTACCCGTAACATTATCAACATGCTCTCCCCAAGAAAGTTTGGAGTTTAAATACACTCCTAGGTATTTACAACATTGTTCTTGCGGAATTACAATACCACTGAATTCGTAATTAAGACTAGTTTCCTCTCGGGTTTTACAAAATGTTATAGATTTACTTTTAGAACCATTTATCAATGCTACGGAATATAAAATATCAACCTCAAAAGTGTGAACGTCTTTTAAGATCCACGCAGGGAAGTGTGAAGCTACTCTTCAAAATATTAAAGAGCAGTGACATATTTATTTTATTTATTTATTTATTTTTTCATGCTATCTGTATGAATAAGAATGCTACAAGAAAAAGTACAATATATTTTTGTTTATTTATATTATACATGTTAAATGAGTCTCCATTTTGTTTACTTTCACGTATTATATATATAAATCTATCTGGGAAATTTTTGTTAAAGAAAAGATTGAATCAGAGCAATTTGGTATGAAAATTTTACTGCTTTATTCATGAAATCCAAGTGTATGAATATCAAAGCGCCATACTATAGTTATGCATAAGAAGCTTTCCCTGCCAGATTTCCTAGAAAACTTAGGATTATAAAAATTACAACGATGCCAAATATGTTAATGAGATACATATTCCGAATTCTTTAGATATTTCCTACAGAAGAAGGCACGAGTTCAAGTATTTTAATGAACAATGGCTTATACAAGAGTGTTAAAATACCTTGCAATTTTCTTCGCGAGCAGATTTTCTTAGCTGACACGGTTGAATGTGATGTTCGAAGTAAATGTGCAAATATACAGAGAGATCCATTTATAATTTTGGAATGAGAGATTTCGGATATTCGCGACAAAACTTACAAATAGGCTATATTTCTTAACAATGTTATAGCATTTTTAATTTTTAAAGATGTTACCACTAAAACAGTCGGTGCGCCTCCAAAATCCGCTTTGTGTGTATGTGTGTGTGTTTTTTTATTTTTGCGTTGCCAATTTGAATTCCCTTGATTTTTAAAGCTACTTTCGGTATGATGTCAATCATTACGAAGAAAATGATGAAATTATATCGAAAGTAACTTTGAAAATCAAGGGAATTAAAATTGACAATGCTTTTTTCTCTCTCCTGCAAAATCTTTTTAAAAATACATAGCAGATTTTGAAGGCGCAGCAACCAATACTATAAAGAACCACTGTGTTAAGTCTTGGTTATTCTGAACCGACGCATGCGAGTTGCGAGGTGCGAGGCCCGCCTCGCACAAATCCGGACTACACAAGAGATAGTGAGTGGTTTCTATAACTGCGAGGTACGCAGACCCCTCGCATCTTGCAGCTACAGAAACCACTCACTATCTTTTGTGTAGTCCGGATTTGTGCGATGCGGACCTCGCAACTCGCATACGTCGGTTCAGTAAAACCTAGGCTTTAGATCGACAGACATTATTGTACGATCACGCGATATTCGCCGTACGGATGATTCAACTTATATGGGAGGAGGTGATGTAAGTGCCGAGAACCAATCGAATTTATGCGCGCTGTAGCCGGTCTGAAATTGTGAATGTATCTCTCTCTATTTTGGCTGTACAATATCGTTGTGTTTCAGATAATTTAATACAAATTGTGTTAATATTGTTATGCCATAAATTAAAAAATACCGGAAAATCTGTGTTAAGAATTTCACTAATATCATGAGCCGTAATAAAGTGCACACACTAAGTGAAATTCACAAAATTAGAATGTCCCAATTGTAATCTTCATCTTAAGATGTTTGTTGACGTATACACGTCCGTTGATGTGCCATATTAATTAATTTAAATACTATTATAGTCACAATCATGCCATGGTATGAAAGAAAAATTTTACAACCTCGAGCGGGAACCGAACCTGCGACTTCGGAGAACAGGAAGTCGCAGGTTCGATTCCCGCTCGAGGTTGTGAAATTTTTCTTTCATACCATGGCATGATTGTGACTATAATAGTATTTAAATTCATTAATTCGTTCCAATTGTATTTGCCAAGAATACATTTTCAGCAAGTCGAAGGCTGGTACAATAATTAGGTTTTGTGGGGTATATAGAAGTCAAATCCTACGTAATGGTGACCGCTTGGGAATTAGAGGCAATTACAGTATATTGCCATACTCTGTAAAGAGAGAGGGCTCTCCTCTTTCTACTTATAACTTATGTGAACTAGACCTTTCCCTTACCCTACTTATACAAAACGTACGACGGATGATTGGTCATTAGAAAACCAATCAATACCCAACATATTGAAAGGATATTACTGGAAATGACTAACAAGCTCTTGGACTAACTGAAGGATCTGTCGTGAAGTCTAGAAATAAACTTCTATTTTTGAGTAAAAGTAAAATAATAAGTAGGCTTATATTCTTATTGGTAGTAAAACCCTCAAATAACCTTGTCGCTCTCAACGGCCAGTGTATTCGAGATTTGTGGCAAACTCCAAATCCAATATATGGCGGTGGATTCTTTTAAGGGCAATACAAATCCTTCCTTTGGAAGGAATCTACAAACCTTTTCAGACATTTATCACTTATGTCAAAATTCAACTCTGAAAACAATGCAATGTGTTCCTATTCTACGTACTCAAGATTTCTCCCATCTTTCACCAGTAATTCACCCAGTTATCCATCCTCAAACAGATACATTTAATGAGAGTCGTAAGCGATCTTCGATGTAGGAAATGCAGTTAGATATACAGAGTGATTCAAAGTCCCGCGACATAGACAAACTCCGTTCCTAGGGCAGATTACGAAAAATAGAAAGAGGGGAAAGTTGTTGGAAATAGGTAGTTTTCGATCTAATTTGCTTGAATTTTCAACGCAGAATAGGCCTACATCGCTGAGGCTGTACACTAGTACGACACACACACCTGTCCCAATGCTGCCAAATCAGTGACTTTCCCGCTAGTTCTACCGGATTTTAGATACGTATTATTAGCGGAAAAAATAGTTGACATGCAGAGATTAGAGGTTATTTAACTTCTTACAGTGAAAAGAAACATTTCTTTACATTGCTGACGTAAGTATTGAGGGGAATTTCATTCTTGCCTGGCGACTTTCTCTGAACTTGCATTGGCAACACTGCTAATAAATTATTGTCATCATTTCGTAATTTACCCGATACACTATCTGAAATCCGACAGAACTAGCAGAGGAGCCACTATTTTGGCAGCATTGTGTCCAGCTTCAACTGTGTATTCTACATTGAAAATTCAAGCACATTAGATTGAGTACTACATATTTACAACAACTTTCCCGTCCACACCTGTGGAGTAACGATTAGCGTGTCTGGCCGCGAAAGCAGGTGGCCCGGGTTCGATTCCCGGTCGGGGAAAGTTAACTGGTTGAGGTTTTTTCCGGGGTTTTCCTTCAACCCAATATGAGCAAATGCTGGGTAACTTTCGGTGCTGGATCTCGGACTCATTTCACCGGCATTATCACCTTCATCTCATTCAGACGCTAAGTAACCTAAAGCGTCGTAAAATAACCTAATTAAAAATAAAAAAAAATAACTTTCCCTTCTTTCCCTTTTTCGCTGTCTGCACTAATAGCGCAGTTTGTCTATGTCACCGAACTTCTGAATCACTCCGTATAAACAGTATTTATACCCTGCGCCGACGTAATGCCTTATGAATAGCCTACTACAAGAATTGGGCCCGGATAAACTGGTTCTATGTGATATTAAAAAGGAAAACTTTGGGATTATTTGCAATTTCCTACAAAATACAAAGTTCTCTTTACAATGCTCAATAAATAGGACGAAAGAGGACCGTTTGGAAGCGTAAATGCGGCGAAAACTTTTGGACTGATAATTAATTATTCATACTATTCACCTCTTCTCATAACGATGGAATAATGAAGAGAAGGATATTGTTAATCATGAAGGTTTATCAGTGTACGCTACACTTCCAACATAATTACAGTTGAAATATTCTAACATACGATGTCAATTATCGTGTACAGCAGCCTTTCATGACGTTGGAGAGGGTTATGTTTTGTAAACAAACGCCTCCCTTTGATGATCGAATCTCAAAAACACAAGTTATGTCACAAACCTTAGAAATGCAAGTATATCTTGCGAATAGTGAATAAACTCGATTTAATCCTTATATTATTAAACTTGCACTTCGATAATGAAGATTTCATGCTGAAAAATACACAAGACACCACAGAAACATACCAAAAGATGTCAATCATATAAATAGTTTCCGTTATTTGCGACTAAAATCAGTTGTACTATTGTGCATGTTGAAATGGTATTACATTCCATGTCCTATTTCTTTTGGATGGAGGACACTTTGAAGAGATCTTGTACATAAAGGTAGGGCTCCACAGTACGATAAATGTTGAGATAATACTGCTGGTATTACTCGACCAAGGCCAGTGGAGTCCTGCAGCCCGGAGCCGTGGCGCTACTGCTCCTGCGTTCGCAATACCGCATCGCATTAGTTCACATTACGCTTGCGGCTCCACTCGCCTTGTTCGACTAATACAAACGGGTATATTCTAAGTAACAATAACAAAGCATTTAAATACTGTTCTGATGTTATTACTACGATCTTAATTAGGGCCTCTTCTTTTTCTAATTTCTATACATGACCTTGGCCCCATAATAAAAGGAATAGGTTATCCTACTCTATTTGCAGATGACACAAGTATCATAATTACAGACAAGAACTTTGCCACATTCAAATATAAAACAGAAATAATTCTCCTTAAAATTTATGACTGGTTTACAACCAATAAACTAGCATTAAACATTAATAAAACTAACACAATTCAATTTAAAGCCACTTCAAATTTAATCTCTGAAACATTGGACACAACTATCAACAATATACCTCTACTAGAAACATCAACAACCAAATTTCTTGGTTTGCATATTAATAATACAATAAATTGGAAAAATCATATCAAAGAAATAACCCCCAAACTTAGCTCAGCATGCTTCGCAATTAGGTTGTTACAACAATTTCTAAACGGCAGTATCTTAAAAACAATATATTTTGCCTATTTTCATTCCATTATGTCCTAAGGAATAATATTTTGGGGAAATTCTGCAGATAGTAAAAATATATTCTTATTACAAAAAAGAGCCATTAGAATAATAGTTGGAGCAAAGGCTAGAGAATAATGTAGATTATTTAAAAAAAATTAGAGATTCTAACCTTAACAAATCAATACATATACTCTACAATAAATTTCCTCATATGTAATAAAGAAAATTTTCCAACTAACTCAGCCATACATAGTATAAATACCCGCAGAAGGAATGATTTTCATACGCCATCATCAAATGTATCATGCTTTCAAAGGGGAGCACGTTACATGGCGATAAAAGTGTTCAATAGTCTTCCTGAAGACATTAAGAATCATAGCCAAAACCCTGCATTATTTAAGGTTAAACTGAAAAATTACTTAATATCTCACACTTTCTATTCTGTAGATGAATTCTTGACATTTCACAGTACTGTGTAAATATTATAATACTATTAAATGGTAAACATACTACATTGTATAAAATATTACTGTTATTAAGGTATTAATTCTGTACATATTTCATATTTGCATTTTATATGTATTGCATCTTATTGTTAAACGTAAGAATTGGACATGTTCTTTATTCTATGCTATAAAGCAAATGTAAGAATATTATAGAACGAATAAATCTGTCTGTCCGTCTATCTATCTATCTATCTATCTATCTATCTATCTATCTATCTATCTATCTATCTATCTATCTATCTATCTATCTATCTATCTATCTATCTATCTATCTATCTGTCTGTCTGTCTGTCTGTCTGTCTGTCTGTCTGTCTGTCTGTCTGCCTGTCTGCCTGTCTGCCTGCCTGCCTGCCTGCCTGCCTGCCTGCCTGCCTGCCTGCCTGCCTGCCTGCCTGCCTGCCTGCCTGCCTGCCTGCCTGCCTGCCTGCCTGCCTGCCTGCCTGCCTGCCTGCCTGCCTATCTATCTATCTATCTATCTATCTATCTATCTATCTATCTATCTATCTATCTATCTATCTATCTATCTATCTATCTATCTATCTATCTATCTATCTATCTATCTATCTATCTATCTAACTCCATGTAGTAGAAGTCGCATCATAATATCACTATGTTTCAAATTACACTTCAAAATATTGTATCTCTGAAATGATGCCATATTTATGAAAAAAAGTTATTTATATTTTCTGTTGCAAATAGTCACATCTTTCTCCACCTAAAATTTCACTGAAACTTTTTAAATCACCCAGTATATTTTAGCCAGAACCATCCATGGGAAAAGTATACCCAGTATTTATAAAACGATTGTGAGACCAATTCTGAAAATTGAAAACCGACAAAGAACATTTTTTTTTTTTTTTTTTTTTTTAGTATTAGTAGTATTTATTTAGTATTTATTTATTTAACCTGGTAGAAATAAGGCCGTCAGGCCTTCTCTACCCCTATACCAGTAGATTCAAACTATAATATAAAGAATAAAATTACAATTAGTATTAAATTTACAATTACAATTACAATAAAAATCAAAGTACGAAAAGATTACCTGACTAATGAAAGCTAGATAATTTATCGTAGAAAAACAAAGAATATTTTATATTTACTGAATTACAAATTAAACCTAGAATAACAAAATTGTATAATGATGAAATTACTGAATATTGAAATATTTTGTGATAGATTATGGAAACTATTTACAAGAAATCAATTACTGGCAAAGTAATAATAATAATAATAATAATAATAATAATAATAATAATATTTATTAATACTATACACTTGAGCTACATTAGGCATTGCAGCCCGAAAGAGCAGAAGCTCGTGCTCGGGCGCAGTTCAGATCAGTTATACAAAATATATCACAAAATTACGAGAGTTCATTGAGCACAATCACATTAATAAATGGTAAAATACATACAGCATGTAATATGTCTATATACAAATAGAAAATAAAGAAGTACATGAATATTAGAGTAACAATTTTTAACTCAATTAGCTTAAACAATTAAATAATTAATCTGATTTGTTTCTTAAATCTATGTGTGTTAAGTGTACTTAGCTCAGGGTAAGCTCTAATTAATGTATTATATATTTTGGGTCCAAACATGTTGGATAAATTTGAAATAATGACTTTAAGAATGATTTCTGAACCAAAATTACATGAAGATAGGTGAAGAATTAGGTATAACAAAGAAATTTATACCACCTTATGTAAAAATAAATGGAAGAAACTACATAAGGTAGGTATAATGGATAAAGGTTGCATACCCGTGAAGGCATTTCACCAAACATTGTATCCATATGATGAAAGAAGGATAGGACAATTTGAGGCTAGAAGGGAAGACGCATTAAGAGTAGACTCTGAATGGCTACTAAAGGTTAAGAAATGCAAAACCAAAGCCAACGAAAGGGATTTCTGGAGGCGACGCATTAAGGAGGTCAAAACTCGATTTTGAGCTATAACATCATAGCAGGAGAAGGAGAAAAAGATGATGATGAGGATGATGACGAGGAAGAAGAAGATTCACCTCCTGCCCCCCCCCGGACAGTATTATCTGCAGTTTTAATTCAGGAAGTAGATAACGAGTGAGGAAGAAGGGCGAATGTCCGATGAATCAAAACAGAACTTTTGGTAAGCCCATGGTGATTAACTTCCTAGCGAAAACAACGTCGAAATAAAATCCTGGTCTTACAGATCATGGAGCCTAGTGCCTGAACAAAAAACACTTTCCAATAGTATAACAGTTATTCTAAAAGAAAGGAAATAGATTCGTAGGTGAATTCTGGACACAAAGGAGTTCAATTGATATTGATGTTGATATTGATATAACTTTATTGTCGATGGCATAATGTATGCATAGACATGGTCGAATATATACAATTATAATTTAATTTAAAATAAGTCAAATATAAAAAAAAAAAACATTATTCATTACGAGGGCCCAAGCGTGCATCCTCAAGACTGTAGGGACACAATTTTATTAATTTCGTTTTTATATAGGGTAAACGCGGGTGAATCGGATCATTTTTAAAATAATTATAAATAAAAGTGGTAATACGCTGTTAATTCTTGCGTCTCTTACTGTCCGCTGCAAGATAATTTCATTAACTTTAAGTCTGACGCAACAGTCTGTCAGAAATAGTTATTATGTTTTATTTTTCTTCAATTTAATTGGTTGTTAAAATTGATCCGAATCATCCTCCAGTGGCGGGTGAATAGGATTGGTATTGCGGATGAATCGGATTGAAAGAAAAAGCAGTGGAAACTTATTACTCATGCTATAAGATACAAAATTAGAAGCTCAGTAATAGCAAAATCACATTTCTTAGTTTCTCTATTTTCAAACACATTTTCCACAGATAAACGTCTTTCTCCCCTTAGCTCCCACACATACCCCGTGGTACCATTCACACTTACGTTGGCACTGGATCCATTCTCCTTTCTTCACAGACTTGGTATCAGAATATTTCAACATACAAAATTGGCAAATGTCATCACTCCCTTCATTGTCTATTTCTACAACCACATCCTCATCCTCCTCATCATAATCATCATCATCATCGTCGTCGTCGTCATCATCACTATCGTTAATCTCAATCATGTCCTCACTTTCTCTTTGCACATTTTTTCTGTTCATTCTGCATCCTTTCTTGCTATTTATCTTCTCGTTTTTTAATTCTTGCTTTTTCTTCATTTGTGCTATGTTCTCTGGTGAAGTGAGAAGACAAGCAATTTGTCTGGGTCTTCCTCGTGCTGAAGCCTACCCATCCGGAATTTAAAAAAAAACAATATTGCCATTTCTATATAAAATAAGCAATTCAAACTACCCGCCATTCACTGATCCGTTTCGCCCGCACATGCACAGAAATACATATTTGCAAATTGGCAGCACTGGCAGCAAATAAATGAGAACATCAGGTGAGGTTATAGAATCAAGACAGACTGTTCTTTCCTACTACATAACTTGATGCGTAAGTTTTAATAATGTGTGTTCAAAAAATTGTTTAATCCAGAGCTAAAAAATAACAAAATGGCAAATTCAGAGCATCTACGTAACTCAAACTTATAAAAAGTAGTCTATTTATCACCAGCAATTCGTACACACGCCAACTTCGTATGGTCATCGAACTCAAATACTAGCATTCTTTGACTTCAGAGGATGGTATCAGCAAGAACTCACTAGCGCACTCTAGGACCAGCAATTTATATTAACTGATCCGATTCGTCCTCCAATCAGATTCACCCGCGTTTACCCTAATTCCTAAATTTGAGAGAATATTTTGTATATTTGATGTCATCAGGCAAACTGTTGTATATTTTGATACCAAAGACCATATATGTTCTACTAGTGTTTGTAAGATGGTGAGCTGGAATAGTTAAACTATTTTTGTTACGAGTGTCGTACATATGGAAATCACAGTTTTGATGAAAATCAGACAGCTTTTTATAAATTAGTAGTAAAATATTAAAAATGTATAAACCATAAACAGTAAGAATATTATATTGTAAAAAATGTTCCCTACAAGAGGTCCTACTGTCAACACACGCTATGCATCTGACAATACGCTTTTGAGAAATAAATATATAAATTTGTGTCACTAGTGTAGTATAAATTCTCTTCCTCGACTTTTTTCACCTCCTGAACCTAATGGCGACCTCCCCCCCCCTCCGTACAGTATTATCTGCAGTTTTAATTCAGGGAGTAGATAACGAGAGAGGAAAAAGGGCGAATGTCCGATGAATCAAAGCAGAACTTTTGGTAAGCCCATAAAACACGTGAAGATATGGTGACCAACTTCCCAGCGAAAACAACGTCGAAATAAATTCCTGGTCTTACAGATCATGGAGCCAGTACCTGGACAAAAAACCACTTTCCAATTCTTTAACAGTTATTCTAAAAGAAAGGAAATAGATTCGTAGGTGAACTCTGGACACAAAGGAGTTCATATATGTGTCACAAGTGCAGTATAAATTCTCTTCCTCGACTTCTAATTGCACCCAATTATGGCATCAGTTTTGTAGCGAGTATTTCTTTATCGCAGCTTGTTTTTAATAGAGTTGCCTCATATCGTTAATTGAACCCGAAGACGACATGTATATAGCATGTTAAGTAATAGCGATGGGGGCTCTTAACTAATAATTTATGTTTGTCTTGATAAGAGTCAAAGTGCATTCACAGAGGAAGCGGCTGTAGAAACAAGGTGAAAAAATGCTAAACTGCATGCACTTGCATTCCAAAGTGGTACAGTTGCCACAATGAGATCACAGCAACGCCACGTTCTTCACATATGTAACAGAATCCATGGGATATGGAAGCGGGTTCAGATCCAGTCTAAAGGATTGCACATCATTACAAGGAGTTCAAAGCAGAAACTGGCGTCGGCTATGACAACCGTGGGCCCGTGCTCAAAGCTCGGTTATGGCAGAGTCATTCAGGGTTTTTCAAAGCATAATTGGAATTAAAATTGAATAAAAGGATTTTGTGGGTGGGGGGAGGAGCTCAGACACGAATTCTCGTATTTATAAAGAAATATCTTTATAGAAACAATTTTTTTTGGACTATTGTTGTGTGAGTTATGATGTCATCGAGAACATTTTAAAATGACACTCTACAGGTTTGAATAATTTCAAGGAAAAATTGTTCCGGGGCCGGGTATCGATCCCTTCGCGAAGGGTCCCGAGATCGATACCCGGCCCCAGAACAATTTTTCCTAGAAATTATTCAAACCTGCTTTACAGGGAGCTACTACCTGAAAGTCAGATTTGTATGACACTCTACAGTTTTTAAATACAATCTGAAAGAGCATATTTTTAGTATCGCTATGCTATAAGTATTTATCAATTAGTACAGTGTTAATTGCCTATTCTATGTTCTTCATGGTGTTAATTTCATGCTACATGTAAATTCTTAGTGGCATATGTTCTAACTGCCTACCACACCAGTTTTTAAACTTTTAACGATTGTTTTAACCTGAATATTTTTAAGTGTTCATCATGTGTTATTGTGTTCTCTTTTAATATGACCTGAAGATGCCATGGTTATGGCGAAAACGTTTGTCAAAAAGTTTTATATACCAATTGATGTAATATTGTAATGGTTCAACGTGTGTACTATTAATAAGTAATTTGACTGTAATAAACCTACACATATTTGATACAAGTATTATCAAGCTAAACATGTGCTGTGAACTCCTTAGTTGCTTCGTACAGACATCTTTTTCTATTTTTAACTAGGAAATTACATTATTCTTACGCACTTATCACAACAATTATTACAAATCACACCACTTCCACCGACTTAATTATTTGAAGTTCAACTTTACATCCTAATTTACAGTCTTGGAGAGTTTACAACACATTTTTAAAAATGTCGCCGTCCGCTTGAGAACACTTGGCCGCACGCTTGTGAACGACACTCGTCGCGCTACGTAACTGCATACTATTTTTTCCGTTACGCTCGCACTGGCTGCTGACTGCACGCTGACCAAGATCACGCGTTCACAGCAATGCGTTCCGATAACGAAACGTAACTCTGTAAATATTGAGAATAGGACGCATGTTTATATGACTTTTTTTTCTCGGAATGTCTTCGGAAGTAAGCTCCATAAAGGACGGTAAATCCTCGTGAATCACTCTGTATATCTCTAAGAATGCAACAATCTAGTATAATTTGACAAAGATTTACTTGAGTTAATATATATATTCGCAGTATATACTGCTGCGTAATATTTATAGTAAAAAGCTATGCGCCAGTAACGATAAGCTTACTTTTTATTGTGAGACTCTTCAATAAATCACAGATTGTCTTCCTCGGTGGTATAGCGGTTTTCATGCTGGCCGTTGATTCCGAGAGATTCGCGTGTTCAAATCCGACCGAGGGCGATAACATTCTTAGCGTGGCTTCCTCCGGAAGCATAGCAGACCTGTGGCTTCCGTGCCGTAGATTTACGGCACTCAAGAACCCAGCCCTTGATTAAGGGCTTCAGACAAAATTCTATGGCCATTTCTTTTCCATTCTGAATTTCGAAAATTAATAATCTCTGCAGTTGAAAGCGTCTTTAAATAAAACACTGTCAATCTACATCACAGACTACTCTTCTCGATTTCTCGTGCCATATTCTTTAAAAACATGATTAAGTCATTGATGGAGCAACTAGACAGAAAGGTCAGAACAACAACGAACATTTAAAATCTTTTATCATGTCCTCCAGAACAGAACGGGGAACAGAGAGAATTGATTCCAAGTCTCTGTTACATCCGAAGCAAAAATATCATCTTGCCCCTCCTCCGCGCTGCACGCCCATAACAATACGTTACGGTAGATTTATTACAATCCCGCTTCCCTGGAGGAACACGTGGATGCCATTAGTCGAGCTAATCACACGTGATTTGGACGCACACGTAGCGAGGACTCCATTTTCATCGAGTACACTACCAAGGAGAACAACGGTTCGTAATCAGTGAGTCGTGGTCCATGTCTATTTCGTAATATGAATTCGGTTTCATAATTGTATAGATCTACTTCTTGAGTTGTTACCACTATTTTCTGTATAATGTCATCGATGTGTGAAAATGAACTTCTTTCACCCATAAAGTCGTCAACTCTAGGTTAGAGCGTAGTTCGAGAAGTGGCTATTCATCATCATTATCATCCTCGTCGGCGTCATTATCATCGTCTTTTATTAAATTACCACTTTCTCTCTACTTGAATATTTTTACCTTCCTTTTATGCTAGTCTTTCTGATTCACTACCATTAGTAGTAATACGACGCGCTGCCACAGAGCCAACTCGGCGGACAGGTAGGATATGTGAAGATGATGTAAATACAATAAAGTAACATATTTATTATATTATAGTTCACAGAAAAAGTACATACATGTCATGTAAAACCTTACATTACACACTTTATAATTTTACACGTAGATATACCATTTTTAAAATACAATTTATACAATTTAAATATTTAATATAAGATAATTTTTTTTTATCTTGCTTGCGTTTAGTTTTGTGCACGACTCAACTCATTTTAGCATGTTGTTACAATTAGCATTTGTTCATTTGCCTAAGTTGTACTTCACGTTTCAATCTGCAATGTGCAGCTAGGATATATAAATCTTCCCTTATTCTAGTATCTTCCATTCTTCTTTCGCGACAGAAATACTTATATAGAATAAAGTAACATAGAATGAGATCATTATTCTCGTCTATCTATCCTGAGCAGTAATAAATGAATCTTGGTAGTATTATGATTGACCCTGACGCATTCGAATTTTGGTTATATGTCTTTAAGATAAAAGTGTGCTTTATGGCCCGAAAAATACAGTAAATGATAAGTAGGGGATGGATTTCTAGTTCCGTACCTATTTTGTTTGTTACGTCCTAGACGTCCTATGTTATTCAGACATCTCTAAATTTCAAGTACACTGGATCTCCTCTTAAAACTCTATAGGACTTAAAATACCTAAATATTATAAAATCCTATAAATGCCTCAAAATTATATTTGTATCTCAAAACCTAGATCATATATGAATGGGTTATTTATGAAAGGACCTAAGTCGCTAATTTTATGAAAACGAGTTTGTAATGTAATTTTGCTCTTTGGGTTTAGAAACATCGATTTAGATATATAGAGGACTAAGTTTAACGCTCTAATGCTTAGTAAAATTTACGATACAATTTTTTTCAGCCTTCATTTCAAAATTTCGGCCTGTAAGCAGTTTTTCTTAAATTGCTAACAATTTAGTATTCAAGACTTAGGCCATTTCATAAATAACCCATTCATATACCAGACTGCTCGGCCTTATAGCCTTTGACGGTAACAACTTTTGTCAGGTTTACTATGCTGCCATCTATTTGGTACATAAGGAGTCACGTCATAACTCCCATGTGAATTTCATTAGCGACTGTACTGTCATCTCGTGTTCGTTCACGGCGGACGGGTGACGATCCTGGAGGTTGTTGTTCTCAAAGTGCTACCGATTTTAACATAGGGATGAGCGATCTGTTATATATGTGATCTGGGCTGAAAAGCAGCTTTTTTGTATTCTGCGTATATTTAAAATAAAGATACCGGTTCTAAAATACAATAATTCCCAAAAATCTACAACAAAGATATTTAATATGTAAAAAAAATATTTTAACACAAACACTGGTCTGGCAAGTTCGTTTCATATTTGTCTTGGAAAGGGAGGGAAGATTTTACCTAATTTCTTGGAACTGAAGTCATTTGGAAAAGTCCATCCTAGCATAAAAGGGATGGTAGGTTGTTCAGATTAGGCGAGAGCTTACAAATTACTTTCAGTTACATTTGAGCTCCACTAGGCAAGAGCTTACAATTAAGTTTCGAGTCAATGCACCCCCGTTATGCAAAATTAAGTTGACAAATCACAACTCATTCTCTTTCACATTTCAGTAGCACTCATTGTCAGCACCAGTTCTTTGTACATACATTTCACCTAAAATTGAATATTTATTATTAGAATTAAAATTTATTGTTAATTTTATATAAACTCCTAAAAGTCTTAAATTGGATTTTATAAAGTCCTACATCCCTCTTTTTAGCACCTATAAATCCGTTCTCTAATCATAAGAGACTTAATTTTGTTTAGGTTAGTGTGACTTATAGTTCAGCGTTTAAATATGTACAGATATTTGATATTAAATACTTCTGTAATCGGACAACTACGAGGACCACTACAGTTAGGTTTTATTAATGTGAATTATCTTTTGCTGAAGGGGCGGTCAGTCTAGTTATTCGGAGCGTTAACCAGATGCCGAATATGTTTGATAGGAACAAAGAAATAAATCGTGATGTTCTCCCATTAACTTGTCGGAACCTACTAGAGGCCTCACCGGTCACCGCCCCCTTGTGGGACCTCAGGGTAATTTTCCCTGAAATACATTCACAGATAGTAGGACTCAACAAACGTACAAACGTGGAATTAGATTATTTTATAAATATCTCACAGGTCAAGTCAGCTTATGACTTACAAGAGAGATCGGGATTCGATCTCAGACAGGTTCTGTAAAATTGGTGGTGGACAAAGTGACTTAGCAGAATTCCTATAACTAATTTTTTCGTGAGATGATAATTAAGAATTGGTGACATGGTAGAATTGCCTTAAAAGTTTGATAGGAGAAGAATTTTGGGTTTCCATTCATGTGTTGAGGCAATTTCATTTCGAAAATAGACCTGCCGATATTTAAGTCATATCATCCAAGATCTGATGGTGGGTCCTGTAAGCAGTTTCGAAACGTCGAAAATTGTAAGACTCAACACATGGTTGGAAAGCCAAAATTCATCTCCTAAGCACTATAGCATAAGACGTCTAAAATCTCATGTTTTTATTTGAGATTTTAGGCTTTGATTGTGGTAGGTTTCCGAAGAAGATTGTGACATTTGTTACAGAGTATTGACAGTTTATTTATGTGATACATCAAAGTTACAGGTTTAAGATTCTAACACAGCTCAAGATGTGGATCACCTACTATCTTCACATCACTACACACCCAGCTGCATTAAGCTCCGAACGTATAGTCTTAGAAAAAGTTTTGTCGCACAGTTACTTTATAGGAGGCAGTGCGCATGATCAAACATACAACGAAACAAAACTAATTTTATTACCTCAACTAGGCGTTCTCTTGTGAGCCAGGTTCCTCATCCTCTGATCATGCGCACTGCCTCCTTTCTGAGACAAAGTATCTGTGCGACAATTTTTTTCTAAGACTGTACGGCAGCCCATAGCTTATTCCTTAATATATGCTATGTGAGTTATTTATTAATATATCAGCTCATTAACCCTGTATCTTTAACTAAGGAATACAGTCCTGTTAATGGCGCTTGGACCTTCTGGTACTACTGTAAGTTTCCCAAAGATAAGATTATACTTTTTGCGAGCAAAGGCCTCATTATAGCAAATTATATGATGGGCTGCTTCAGTCTCCATTTTGCAGAATCTACAATCCAGATTTCCTCAAAGCAGACCCAGATTTTTCAAGTGCTTTTTCATAGGAGCGTGATCTTCGAGAACAGCTGCAGTATACTACACTTAAGTCTTCACTTAGGACGTCTAGATGGAATGAATCCAAATCTCATACCAAAATTTAAAAAAAGAAATTGTATAATAGAAGTATCAACCGATAGGGAAGAGGAACATAGGCCGATTACGAAAAGATGGAGGGAAAAGACACACCTTCAAGTGCCATAAGGAAATAGATAACAAAAGATCTAATCCATAATGATGATGATGATGATGATGATGATGACGACGATGATGATAAACAAGACACAAGCGCCAGAAACCACTTTTTCGCTATGCTGCCAACATGTATTTGCTTTGTCTTGGAATAGATTATTTTACACAATAATTACAACAGTTCTACACTTCGTAGAATTAAGAAATTACACAAATTTAATTCTAAAATTTAAAATTGAGGTACAGTAAATGAATCGCTATTGTTAAAAGGGTGGAAGTCTAAAAATATAACTTTTACATGAGAGACAAAAAACTGTCCAGAATATCCACCTTTGTAATATAAATTATAAAATGTTGTGTTGAATTTTAACCGTTTGTACTGGGTTTTTTAAAGTCCTTTTAACATATTGATGTGTCTATGTTCAGTTAGAGTAATGAATTATAAAAAAAAATGTGACTTCCGCCCTTTTAACAAATAGCGATTCAAATGGTGCAGTAGAATCTCAATAATCCGAACGCACTACCGAATGTACGTACAATACCGGAAATTATAGAAAATGAGAGGATACTAAAAAAAGAAGAACCAATGAAGCTCCCACTCCACCGCAGCAGTGTGTAAATCGGATAAAAGAGAATGTTAAGCAGAATAAGAAAGAAAGAATAAAACAGCACAATCAAAATCAAATGCCTTACTCTCGGATGTCCCTCAGGGCAGCACATTTTCCGTCTCGGGATAATTTAATTAAGTATAGCGCAATTTACGGATGATATTGCTGTCCTGATTAAAGGTACGTGTGACTGCCGCATTGACATTTAAGGCCTTTTGTGGTAAAACAGATGTCTGGTGCAAACAAAGGAGAGCAGTGATGAAATCACAGAAGTCAAAGCTTATTAAGTTTACTTATAAAAGAAACATTGATCATCATCCAGTGCAGAAGCAGTGCCAACTTTTCAGTCTGTTTGTTATCTTGGTTTTGTGCTTGATTCTCGACTCACCTGACGAAGCCACGTTTCAGAAATTGTCCACAGAATTAGATACTGAATTTGTCAACTGAAGCATGTTGTCCAAATCAAATCACCACTGCCATTGAAGTATAAAATTCTTGCCTACAAGTCGCTTATCAGACCAACTTGGCAATACGGATTTCCAATTTGGGGATGTACATCTTCCACGCAAGTAACAAGAATCCAAGTGTTGCAGAACCGCTAATTGAGATGATCACTAGTGCCCCATGGTATGTCCGTAGCAATGTTTTGCATGCTGACTTGTGCATTCCGCGATCGAGCTACACAATTCATTTGCTGAACAAGTTAACCCTCTGCTCAAAGAAATTGCGGCTAATCTCCCAGCAAACTCAGCATAGAAAAGACTGAGATGGAAAAACCAGTGACTATAGACTGAATGTGTAATAGGAGCATCACTATTTTATATTCTTGTATATTTGTAATTTTATTTTGATTCTAAGTTGGGACTGTCAATGGACATGAACCCAAGCACATGTTTCAATTTCCATAATAAATTAGGAAAATAATGTACTATAATAAGTACAATAAAATTATCTTATATATTACAAAAAAGAAAGGAAGAAAGACAATGATTTCTACCACCTTTTGTATTTGTAGTAGTGTAATTTTTTTTTTTAGTACAGGTAGAGTAATTCCATTTATTTGGTAATCCGACCGAATTGATAATCCTATCTATTCCCGGTCTCAATTAGTTCCGATTATCGAGGTTCTACTCTATTACCCTTCGTCTCGTTACTCTTATCTATACTCTAACCACGACGTAAATACCAGATCAGTTATCTGTTGCACGCTAAATAGGCCTATATCTCTCCATAGAACATCTCGTTATTCATCATCTTTTACAGTACCCACCTCGCGACAATGGAATTCCTTCTCACAAAATATTAGGGGCATCAAGATAATAAACATTTTTTAAAATAGCTTGAAGGATAATCTTCTTAGCAATTCACTCTAATTATACTGACTTAAACGGCCCTGACTACATGGTAACTTCTTTCTTTAGACATGGATCCTGAGAGCGCTGTATTTTCACAATTGTCTCATAATAATGTCTATCTATTATCTAACATTATTTGTAATTCTATGTATTTTAGTTTAATTCTGTTACACAGCTTGTATTTAATAGTTGATAGTATTTTACTGTTTAATTCATAAGTAACTCTTGCATACACGTAACTTTTTATCTATATCAAATTGTTGTATTCTTTGTAGCTTGTAAGTTCAATCATAGCCTATGTATTATACTTTTTGCTGGTTGAGTGGAAGAGAAGGCCTTATGACCTTAACTCTGCCAGCTACAATAAATCCTTATCATTATTGTTATTATTATTATTATTATTATTATTATTATTATTATTATTATTATTATTATTATTATTTCATTTAACGTCATTTTTAAACTACGTAGGATATGTAAAGATGTAATGACAATAAAGTAACATAGAATGAGATCGACAATGGAAATTGGAGCATTTGGAGAAACCTGATACATTAACGTTTTAATAAGCACAAATCTGCTATATTAACATTTTAATAAGCATAAATCCTATTAGCATCTGCTCGAGCTCAACATCCGGTATTCTTTTGTGGAAAATTGTCCATGAGTGAGCTCTTGTCGTAGCGAAAAATACAAAAAGTAAATTGTACTGAAACAAATAAACACACTGTAGATGCAGAAGAAATTTCAAACATAGCTCGACGAATCCATTGCCTTAATAAAGATGCATGCAGATACAAGGCTGTAAGCACGAAGCCATGCTATAAATACTTGTGGAGAATTGCAAGGCCGGCAATCTTGTGCATTTCACATGCAAAACCCGAGCCATTAATCCGGCTGATACTGCTTTGAATGTGAGATGTCGCACGGGGGGTCTCGGCCCCGTCCTCACACACAGTTGCATCAGGAACGGTATCTTAATCGGCTGGCCTCGTACTGCCGCTCGCTACATCCATCAGCATTGTGTGGCGTCCTGAAGGGAGAGGAGAGGAGAAAGCTCGTTTCTTTTATTGTAGTACGAGTACATGCTGTGCTACGTTTGTACTACGATACAAAACAGACATCCCGATATTTCTTTCCGATATTTAAATGTAGCATTGAAATAAATAACGAGTTAACCTCTTCCCTTACTATATATTTTACCAGTTTTGTGAAAAAAAGTGTCATATTTTTTTATTTTCGTAAAGAGGTCATTTAATATTGCAGAATCACTGTACATCACTAATTTTCTTACATACCTAAAAAAATCACTATGAAATAGACATACATTCATACCTTATTATCCCGAGTTATCTCGTGCACCTTGATTCCAGCTCTGGTAGTTGTCCCACTTTGATTTTCTCCTGAACTATTTACCAAATTATGTTTTTTATGGATTAATTTATGAGGTACAATACCAGTGCTGTTATCAGGGCGTTAACTGTTGCTTGTCGTGTGATAGACTCGAAAGCAGGGTATTACGCACAGTGGCACATTGAATTCCGGACAGTAGTATCTGCTCTCCTATATGAGCGCGTTTTGGGAAGAATGGTGTAGCAATCATTGAATATTTATATCAGTGTATCTGTTCTTCAGGTTTGTGAATAATGTTCTGCAGTATCAATATGCCCAAAAGTACACGTATTTCAGACTCTGTAGTAGGTCGCCACGAATTATTTTGAGCATTCTCTGAACACTTATTAGCATGCCGAATCGTCTCCTCGAATATAATGTTGATGAGGTCATTATTAAAGAATAATTTAAAAAATTGAGAATTATCGTTATCAGAAACAATGTTAAAATTTTGAGGAAATGGGGACCTCGGAAGTGCAGAAGAAATGATGCCAAATGTCTTCTATTCAAACCACAGTCGAAAAGATGCGACATAAACTGATTTGAATTTGTTTGTTGGTCTAAAACTTCGTCTTCTGATATCGATGTTTCATTTCCTAAACTTCTACAGGAATATATTCCTGATCAAAAGTTTCGGAATTACTAACTTGATCCATCTTTACACAAAACAGCACAACAAAACACTAAACACAAACAGAAACCGCCAAAACTAACTAGCATGTACTCACTACTGTGCATGAATGCTATATGAGCATAGAATTCCACTTGCAAGGAAGAAGTACAAAAAACACCACCAGATATAGCAATATCATTAACTTCTGTAGTTATCTAGTGAGGAAAAGGTTAATGAAAGAATGGAAACGTATATATTCGGGATATAGGCCTAATCCTTAGAAGCGAAAATCGGACTCAAACGAGTTAACTCGGGTTAATAAATTTTGACACAAGTTAGCAATCCGAGTTAACTCAGGTTAATCAGGGAAGTGGTTAAGTACCAAAATCATATTTATTCAGGCAAGAAAAAAAAAACTGTTTAAGTTAAATATAACCATGAATACACATACACAAAAATTATAATTTAGTCATTAGCTATAATTATTTAATGCCTATTTGTAATTTCAAATATTATTGAATAGTTCTCCTGCGATTTAAATTGGAAAAAGAGAAACGATGTAAGTACCGAAGTATTTACATGAATAGTGGGGTACGTCCACTAGGAACAAAAATGAATAATATGATGTATGTACCAGAGATATTAATCGAAAGTAGTGTGTATGTGTATGTATTTATTCACACTGCAAATGGGTGTATACCCGGTAACTAATTACACTCAATAATGACAATAATAAACACACTTAATGAAAAATACAATAGTAATAATAAATTAATACTAATACTAATAATTAATAATTAATAATAATAATAATAATAATAATAATAACAGGGAGCATCCTAAATTAAATGAAACACTTAAAATAACATTTAAAGTAAATCTAATTTGTATCTTAACCCTAAGTTCGAACTAAAACCCACGAGTATGATATGTTCATGCCTGCCCAAGTACCTTTCAGCACTACAATCATTTTGCTGTCAACTCACTTGCTGCATTGGAACTACGACACATTTTACTGATTCTATCCTGATTTCACAAGCACTTCAAAAACATTTCACTGTTGAAATACTTTGCAATGCACTATAAATCATAAAGCTTCACTGACAGAAACACACTCCACTTACACAACACACTTCACTGACACAACACACTTCACACTTCACTGACACAACACACTTCTTCACTCACACAACACTTCAATAACAAAATATCAATTACACCCTTTAAATAGTGTATATAATAGGGCTGGGCACTGAGCGGTTCGGTTCGGAGCAGTTACTGTGACGTCATTACTCGGTTGAACCGAGTACAGTACAGAGTACAAATTTGTGGCGGCAGATTAAAAATTTAGATAGATTGAGTCGATTTTAGAACGTACTTTGAAAGTGAAACCAAGCGTGTTTTAAAAGCGTTGTAGTAATAGTAAAGCGCTTTCGCTTTGCAAATTGACGAGAAAAAAGTACTTCTCTTCATTGCAAAATGGCAGTTGCAAAATTCATTTACGTGATTACAACTATTTGCGGAGTTATTTTGTATGAAAGTACTATTTAACTTTCAGTGTTGTTATATATGACAGACGAAATAAAATTGATAAAATAATGTATAATACTAACAACTAATAAATTAACATGTGATGTAAACGTTAAATGCTGCAGCTAATTAAAAAAGAAGATAGAAAGAAACGGGCTCCATGAAGCGCTGCCTAAAACACTTAAAAATAACACACAGAATTATGTACTATTACGGAAAGTGGATAAAATAATCAATAAAACGTGGAATCTTAAACTGGAGAACATAATGTTTATTTATTTTATAACATTACTAGCCTTCAATACTACCATGTTCTCTTTGGCGAAGAATAATATTATTGATAAATTAAAGTAATTAGGTAACATAATTCGTAGAAATAAATACAAATAAAATTATGACTGATGAGGTAACACAAATCCAATAATCACAAATAGAAGAAAAATAAACTGCACTTCTTTTTTGAACATATTTTAATATTAATCAAACACTCTAATATGATGATGAGAATAATAATAATAATAATAATAATAATAATAATAATAATAATAATAATAATAACAATAATAATATATTATTATTATTATTATTATTATTATTATTATTATTATTATTATTATAAGTGTGTATAGTAATATGTTCAGACTGCCAATGTTCAATAGGTCCACTTGACAGGTCATATTAAAATAGGATGAACTCCTCTTCAATACTAGAGGCCTTTCAGCCCGCCTTGGGGTTAAGGAAATAATTTGTCATGCAGCAGAAAATATTTAAATACAACAGTACCTACGTTGTTGTCTGCTGGAATTAAATAAAATACGCGAACTCTGTTTGAACGTTTGAACTGACCGGTAACGGCTACGGTTAACCGAGTAACTTCGGTGCTCCGCTGCCAAACACTTAAACCGGTAGAACCGAATAACTCAACAGTTCTACTCGCTCTGTCCCCAGCTCTAGTATACAGTATAATATACTACCGTTTATTAATAAAGTCCTTAAGCCTATTTTTAAATACATTTTTGGTTCTTGGTAAAGTCTTTAGGTAAGTCTGCAGGTAAAGCATTCCAGTCTCTGACAGTACGATTGAGAAAAGAAAACTTTTCAGTGTCCGTCCTCTGTCTACTTTTCCTCAATTTATATTAGTGGTCGTTTCTCGAAGAGTAATTTGCCGGCTGCAACCTATTTTTTATCTCTCTAGGCAGGCTCACCTGTGTATGTTTTGAACATTGCGCATAATCGAGTTAAGAGTTAACACGACCGGAAGCCACTGCCCATACACGTTAACGTGTATTGCATGCGTGAAAAATTTTGATTATCACCTAAAATTTATTCCATAATCTAGGTAACGTGTAACAATATATCGTAATTAATTATTAATTGTTGCAATTATACTTCAAGCAAAGAAACTTAAAATGAAGTGTGTCCGAAACTAATGTATGGCATCGTAGGCCTGTGACAAAAGTGTAATTCGTGACAAAAGAAGATGTGACGAAAGTGTAAAGTGTGACGAAATGTACCTATGTCAAAAAAAAGTGTGACAAAAACACCTAAACCCAAAAGTAACATATAATATAATTCTAAAGGACTACTAACTATATTATAAAAATACAAACAAATAAAAATAACTGGATGATACACACAAAATAAGAATGGACAATAGCAGGTTTCGGTATAGGCACTATAGGCTATAAAACTATAGACACCAACATATACCGTAGATTTGTAGAAGATCCGTAGGTCGACCACCTATACGATAAAGAGACCAGTTCTAGAAGCATAAATCTTTGAGACGGAACCGGCCTAAAGGTCTAAGGTGTGTTGTTATTGATGGTGATAGTACTAATGTATTATAGTAGCTATATTACAACGCAGTAAATGTTACACAATTCATAAACGTCAAGTTCACAAGTTTAGGCTTCTTGGTCTATTCCAGACTTCAAGAGAATTTGATGATGTTTGGGTAAAGAGAAATAAGTCATAAAAATGAGTTTTGAGATAAATGAAAATTAAATTTCGGACCCTTATTACAAATAATTTTCTACGCAAATAAAACACATCAAATGCTAGTATTCTTTTGTTTTTTGCACACTCACGTGTAAAATTCAACTTGTGTATTCACCTGAGGAACAAAACTCCATTTGTATAAAAAATGACAACTCTCTTTACCAGAACATCGTCGAATTCATTCTTCGGCCTCTAGGATTGTTTTTTAGTATTATTTTGGGAGTTTCTTTGTTGGTATTCTTGAAATGTGTGTGTAGCAGTTTTGTTTCTGTTTTTCTGCTCTTTCTACCAAGCTGAATGCAAACAGTTTTCTCGTACGTTTGGAATATTATTTCTTGCATCCCGACAAAGAACAGAATCTTTACTGCTGAGTAGAATTTTTATAATTTTTAATTCTATGTCCAACTCCCATTTGTATAGGCCTATGTCACAATTCGCCTCATCACCACCTTTGCAAATTTTAGGCCAATAAGGCGGGTTTAAAAGGTTTTCTTGCTAATCGTATATCATATAATTAAAAGTCTGTCTTCACATTTAAGAGTTGACACAATTAATAGCAGACTGATGGAAGAATGAACTGGTTACCTGTCTTGAGGAAGAGACCAAATTCATGTGCTCAAAAGGAATCGTCTGACAGATAGTGCTTTAACTGGCATAACTGGCGGAAGTGGTGACCTACTTTCCTCATGAACGAAATTCACATCAAGGTTTCACTCTTTAGAGGATGATGATGATGATCATGACGATGATGTGATGATCATTATACGTACCTCAGGCGGTAGCGCGTTCGTCTGCTGACTCGGGGCTTGGCTAGGACATGGGTTCGATTCCCGCTTGAGCTATCTGGTTGGTTTTTTTCAGAGATTTTCATCAAATGTAATGCGAATGTCAGGTAATTTCTGGCGAAACCTCGTCCTCATCTCGCTATCACCAATTCCGTTGATGCTATATAACCTAGTAGTTTCTACAGTATCGTTAAGTAATCGAAAATTTATCATTATAGTAAGCAAAGAGTGATTATTAGAGAAGAAACGTTCACTCCGGTGCTGGGTCCTTGGTTATACGTATGAAGTGCTCTAACCACTGAGCTACGCCGAAGCTCAATCCACAGCACCGGATCGAATCCCTCTCCTCTAGTTTTTTTTTCCCTTTGTGGCCTGACTCCAAGTTCGACATATAGGCCTATGTTGACATATCGTCGTTGTTCCAGCAATAACTCCTAAGTGACATATTTATCGATTTTCAGATTTTCGCTCTCTTAAATGACTTAAATAGTGATATTGCAAATAACAATATCTCCTATATGTAATTATATTTCTTTCTTTCGAAAATGTAAGAATTCACAATCTCCTATGTACCACTTCCATAGAATGAATAAATGTGTTTTTTCTTCCTACTGAAAAATTTTATATTTTGCACATAGGAGTTATTGCAGGAACAACGACGATATATTAAGTCAATTGCCATTATGCAAGGAGCGCACTCAATTGAGTGACTTGGTGGCCGAGATTTAGCAGTAATATGCTCTGTTGGGCGAAGAATCTACGTAAAGATTAATTTTTGGTCCTACAGAATATATATGTTATGATAAAAAAGGTAAAAAAAAAGGTAAAGGTATCCCCGTAACATGCCATGAAGGCACTTGGGGGGCATGGAGGTAGAGCCCCATGCTTTCCATGACCTCGGCACTAGAATGAGGTGGTGTGGTCGGCACCACGCTCTGACCGCCTTTTACCCCCGGGAAAGACCCGGTACTCAATTTTATAGAAGGCTGAGTGAACCTTGGGGCTGTTCTGAAAGTTTGGCAACGAGAAAAAATCCTGTCACCATCTGGGATCGAACACCGGACCTTCCAGTCCGTAGCCAGCTGCTCTGGCTACATGGTAACAATGAAATTATTAGAGGGGAAAAATTCAGTGATCAGCACTTGGTACGTAGAACCAAGGATTCGGGTTCGATCCCCGGCGCCGGAGCGATTTTTTCTCCTCTAATAATCATTGTTATCATAACAAACATATTCTGTAGGACCAAAAATTAATTTTACGTAAGCAGAGTGTTATTTATATATTACATTCAAGTAAATAAATAAAGACATTAAAACAAAAATATAAATATAAACTGATTACCTAACATTGTTAACCTAGGCCCGCGTTGTCCGAAACAATTTTCATATTCAAGTATCAGAAAACAGCTATATTCTCATAGGTCAACTGGGACATCTGCCCACGAAGAAGATAAATTGGGCCAGAAGATTTCGAATATAAATTTCTCTGGAACCATTTTTATTCCGGACTTACGTCTTCCACGTGCGCCAGAAGATATCAGATGGTAGACAACAGCAAGTTATATTATGGATTGTACGCGGAGACTGAAAGGACTAAAAGCTGTATTAATTCACAATGACAACCGTCTTCCTTCTATTTCTGTTGGTCATGGAATTCTTATGCAAATATGGCAGTCCTTTTCGACTCAATCAAATATCATGAACACAAGTGGAAAATCTGTGGTGATCTAAAAGTCATTGCTGTACTCTTAGGAATGCAACTGGGGTACACAAAATATTGCTGCTTTTTATGTATGTGGGACAGCAGGGATAGGAATCACATTATATTCAAGCAGACTGGCCTGCAAGAAATCATAATCCTAGCGAGAAGAATGTCGTTGCCGAGCCTCTCGTGGGCCCGAAAGATGGTCTTCTTCCACCCCTGCATATTAAGCTGGGTTTGATAAAAAATTTTGTCACAGGTATGAACCAAGAAGGACAGGCCTTTAAGTACGTAAGAGAGAAATTTCCGAAATTAAGTGATGCCAAAGTCAAGGAAGGTATTTTTGTCGGGCCACACAATCGAGAACTTGTAAAGGATCCTGCATTTGACCAAGTTTTGGAGAGGAAAGAAAAGGAAGTTTGGGAAGCCTTCAAGGGAGTTATTAATGGATTTTTAGGCAACAAAAGAGATGATAACTACACTCAGTTGGTGACAGTGCTCCTGCAAAAATACCATAAATTCGGATGCAACATGTCCCTTAAAATCCATTTTCTCCACTCCCACCTAGACTTTTTCCCTCCTAGTTGTGAAACTTTCAGTGATGAACACGGAGAAAGATTCCATCACAATATTTCTGTTATGGAACAAAGATATCAGGGCTGTTGGAATGAAACAATGCTTGCGGATTACTGCTGGTCTTTGCGTAGGGATGCTCCGGAACTCACAAGAGGCAAGCTAAAATATGACGATCTCATGAAGCCACACATGATTCTCTTCAGACCCAACCATCTGCCAGGTATTCTTCCATAAATTTAGAACTCTTAGAATGTAACTGACATTTTAAAAAAATTAAATGCACTTTCAATGTTGTTGGCATATGCAATTAAAATGTATCGTTTTCTCTTAATCCGTTAAACTGAAATACTTCCACCTATTGTGTATCACAAAAACTAGAGCTAAGAAAAAATTTTCATTGTCATATTCGTTTTTCTCAACCCAAAATTAGTAAGAATTGACTCACGAAGTGCAGGAAACATTCAAAAAAATTTTTTTTGTTGGCCAGTGTAATTATCCTACATTGTCTTTGTTATTCTCTATTTGTTCATTACTCCTAATCAATAATATATAAAGAGAGATGGGATTCCGGGCTTTTATTCCCCTTACCACCTTTAAAATCCACCGACTGCTTCGAGTTAAAAGCCACATAACTCGAACCTAATGACGTTCTTTAATTATTCTCTGTTCTGACAGTCCTCAGCTGTTACAAGAGTTAATTTTAGTTTAGGTTACGAACGTTGGGCGGATCAGCTCTTAACAAGATCGAGGTTAAATGTGTGAAATATTGAGCTCGACAACAGGTTACAATTAGGAAGAGACTAAACTATAAATGATACTTAACCAGCAGTTAGTAACATGATGTAGCGAAAGTGTATCTAATATATTATTTCATGTGTCGATATGTTCGATACACAAAAACCGAACTGTGGGTTTCGTTTATACGTACTGTAGATCCAAACGCGTCCGTTAATATTGGTGAATACTATAATATTTATTCATCTGTTTTCAGAAAGCGAATATTGGTAATTGCTAATTCTTTATTGGCCCCTTACAAATACAGAGGTCATTCAGAAAAGGTATCATTTATTTATTTAATCTTCACCACCAACAGAAGCAATCTTTCAATTATATGTGGCTTACATTGATACCATTTATATACAAAATACATACACACATATATACATACATACATGCATACATACTTACATACATACATACATACATACATTCTTCCCAAGGGGAGGTCTTTCACTGAAAACCCAACTTTCTTCAATATTTCCTATTTTCTGCCTTCCTCTTAGTCTCCGCATATGATCCACATATCTTAATGTCATCTATCATTTGATATCTTTTTCTGCTCTGAACTCTTTTCCCGTTCACCATTCTTTCCAGTGCATTCTTCGGTAGGCAGTTTCTCCTCAGCCAGTGAGCTAACCAATTCTTTTTTCTCTTTCTGACCAGTTTCAACATCGTTCTTTTTTCACATAATAGTGGAAAAACAAAAAAAAAAAAACAATACAAACGAAAGAAAGAAGGATACATAATAGATGCTAAAGTATAATATTGCGGTTAATATTAGTGCCAAATGTCAATACAATAATGCAGAATTATTTCAAAATTAGAGGAAAAATATTATAACACACTTATATTTATAATTTAAATACGTATGGAAATATAGTTCTTTTTAAAATTGTATGAAATTGTTTAATTGATAAACTGAAATCTAATTGAGAATCACAGTTTAAAGACAGAGAGTTGTAAGTATTACACATAACAAAAAATGGAGAATTCTTGAAGAAAATAGTTATAGGGATTGGAATAACAAAAGGCTGCCTATGACGTAATTCTGTTCTTTTACATTGAACTGAAGGAATTTAAGAAAACAACAGTTATTCAATATACCGTTAACAGTATTATAGAGTAAAATCTGGCTATTTACTAATCGTCTAGGGTGGTATTCATAGACATTTCGCAGCACGCGCTACGAGCGTACTAAGCTAGCCCCGGCTATCCACTGGTTACTAGTACAGAATTCAAATCATATCCTATCGCTAACACTGGTTTATGAATACGAAAAACGCTGATAATCCACCGAAAGCCCGCGCTAAAAATGTCTATGAATACGGCCCTAAGACTTTAAAAAGTTTTATAGTTAAATTAAAAAAGTAACTGATTATATGAAATTTTCTTTTCATAAGACGACACGAGATGTTTTTTTTTTTTTTAAACATAAGTAAAAATCTTTTCTGTATTCTTTCTATTCGCATCTGATGGGACTAGAACTGAGGTGACCATATTACAGACGCATACTCTAGCTTACTTCTAACTAGAGTTTTATATAGAGTACAGTATCAGTAGTATTTATATTGTAACTTTTTTTACAAATTAATAATGTAGTTTTATTGTTTCGACAATAGTCACTTCCAATAATTTAGTTTAAACTTTTCCGTCAACAATGGGATTTGCACTCCACACAGCAACACAGTATTCGTTATTGCACTCCACACACGACAATGACAATTTACTTAGATTATTGAGAACAACAATGAACTGTTAATCTTAACTAATGTTCACAGAGCACTATTTACAAATCAGAACTGTCAGTTCTCAGTTCACAGTTCGTTTGCCTTGGCTAATTTCTTCTAGCTCAGTCACTCGAGTTCACAGTATCTCGAACCCCAGACCTTCAGAGACAGTCCACTGAACTTCGAACTCAGGTCCCCCAACTGCGGTCCATTGCACTCGAACTCAGGGCTTCGGATGCTCACACAGCTGCGGACACACTCAAGTCGAACTCCGGTCTCGAAGCTGGCTTCACTGCTACACAAGACTGGCTGGCTTGCTGTCCAACGATTACAACGACTGCTCAAGTTCACTCGCGTGTCGTAATTTATAACCAAACCATAGCTACGATTTCGCGAACAATCTTCAGATACCGAGAGGATGACGCCTATCCAGACTTCTCTGGATTTCTCCCCTCAGTCACCAGCTGCTTACTTCCCCTTCACCCTTCGTCACGTCCGCGCCTCCACCTCGCACCCCCTCTTACGTCTGTCCCCTCCAGACCCGAGAGGCCGCAACCTTCTTCACCGCGTTTTCTCGTGCGCCCCCGACCTCTGTGGGACGCGATCGACTCCCGACAGTCACAATATTTTTTTTAATGCTTTTGTATTTCTGATTATAAATTCTAATTTTCTATATGCATCTTTTACCACGTGATTTAAATGCATTTTAATACATAAGTTATGCATAAAATAAAAACCCAAATCCTTAAATGATTCTACTCTTAGTAATTGCACACCATTAATTTCCTACGAATTTTGAATAATTATATTATTTCTAGAATACGTCATAAAGCAACATTAATTAGGATTTAACAGAAGAAAAATATTAATACTCCATCGGTATAGTCTGTCCAAATCATGTTGTAGATCAAAAGTTTCTTGTTGTTTGTCAATGATTTTATACCATTTAACATCATCAGCATATACTAAACATTTAGAGTCTATGATGGTATGACCACAGTCTAGTATATACAGTCACGAAGCTGGAGTTTTGAGGGTGCTACGAACACTAGACTGTGCCGGTACTATTTCGCATTGTCTGTGATGAGACGATAGTAGCGATCCTAGTGGTTAGCAACTATCTATGGATGCATATTTACTACGTATTGAGCTTCGTGACTGTATATACTAGACTGTGGTATGATGGTAATGGAGAAATCCGTCTCACAGTCGCTTAGTAAACATAGGACACGACGTAAAATTTGTTCAATGCCGGAAAGATAATTATTATGAGGGTTCAGATATAAGTACACACACAGTGAAGCGTACGGAAAACTGAGAGACTTCCTGAACCTCATCGTAGAAGGTGATGCGGTCACACCACACTCCGGCCAACTTTTACTTCTAATAAAGACCTGGTATTCAATTTTGTAAAATGTTTCAGGATCCCTCTGAGAGTTACGGCGAGGGAAAACATCGCTTCTCGGCCTGGTACTGGATACGGTCTGCTAATAATAATCAAAGGACAAAGTTCGGTCTCTATAAAGTTTTATTGTGATATACAATAATATTATAACATATGTGTACGTAAGTACAGTATGTACATATGCAGAACTGTGTAGTGTACTGCATGTACGTATTGTATGCATGCATGCAGGATATTTTTATGTCGCTGTCCAAGTTTGTCCTTAATCCATTTGTTCAGCTTTTTCGGTCCTCATATCAGATGGGCAAAATGCGGGACTCTCGTAACGAGGGATCAGCACAGTGATTGACTCTCAGCCAATAAATTAGTATCACAGTCTAATATATACAGTCACGAAGCTCAATACGTAGTAAGTATGCATCCATAGATAGTTGCTAACCACTAGGATCGCTACTATCACCTCATTACAGACAATGCGAAATAGTGCCTGCACATTCTATTGTTACTAGTACTCTCATAAACTCAAACTTCGTGACTGTATATACTAGACTGTGTTAGTATAAAATTGTAACAAAATAAACATAATTCAATTTAAATCTTGCCCAAATTCAACCTCGCAAATTTCAACCGCAATAATTAACAATAGGTCCCTAATAGAAACAACTAAAACAACCAAATTCCTTGGCTTACAAATCGATAATGTGTTAAATTGGAAAAATCGTATTAAACAAATAACCCCCGAAACTAAATTCTTGGGAAATTTTACAGATAGTAACAGTACGGATACTACCTCTCCCCAATGACTAAAACATCAGTGAACCAACAGTACTAACAAATAATGTCACAATGAACACAACACGCGACCAATACAAGTCCACTCCATCGAACTAAGATGTTGACTGCTGGATGGATTCCTCGTCACACCTCTCCACAACATTCTTGGCTGTGTGCGCGGCTGGGAACTCCACCTCTAGTTGGATTTCACGATATTTGAGAGCTTCGGGGGTGGGGTATTGCCAGAGACGTCGGAAGCAGTAGCGGCCGCTCTTTATGTGCTGCAGTGCTGCAGCACACAGTTAATTTTCTGTCCCTAGCATAATCTTATATTTCCTTTCATTTGTGTTACGCGTTCCAATGCACGCAGAATCAGGAACTGCTATTGTCTACAGCTTGTGCGTCGTCTGCAAGTCCCAATCGGTAATGTGTGTTGACTTCCTTATCGCAATGAACTGCAGTGAAATGCAGCGAACCTTGCACATGCGTAGAGAGCTTATATTCGCTTGTTGTATGACGTAATCTATGGTTTCCCATTATACGAGCGCAAACAGTGTGAGCTACAAGCAAACGCAGCGAACTGAAATGACTCGTTCGCATTGGCGTTTTATAAAATCTACAACCAATCAGGAGTGAGTGACTGTTTGTATAGATGGTTTGCAGTCTACAAAGAACGTGGACGTCACAACTCTGAGAAGCAGTCGTGTACTATTTGTGAGTTTGTGTCTATTTTACAAGTCTTGATCACAGAATGTAGGGACGACTATTTTATTCTTATGCTAATTATTAAACTTTCTTGTAAAACTGAAACGTATTGTTTATAACATTTATTATTAGCTTATTTATATGTACTATTATTTAATACAATTTAATTAAAAGATGCTGTACTCCTATTCCACTCCTTCAACCTTCCGACAGATGGCTTGAATGCACCGGAATGCTATTCGAATTTAAAATTTTGATTGCTGGTTGCCGACATGGAGGGGTTGAACTCCAAAGTAACTGGCAACAGTGTTTCCAACTGGACGGAAATTCCGTCAGTTCCGTAAAAACTGACGGAATTTCAATGTAGCGGATGAGGAATGTCTTTGACGGGTGACGGATTTTCTGGCGGAAATTACGATTTACATCGTCTTTTGACTTTTTTTAACTCCTGTCATTTTTAATTGTTTAATTTTGAGGGAACGTAGACCAACCCGGCACATAAACTGAAGAACTAGAGGCATATGATGTGGATGAATTATAATTATATTAATAAAGATTGGTAAAAAAGTGGCGTTAATATTTGTTTTCATTTTATATAGATATATTAAATGGGTCTTAGTTCTTTTTAATTTTAACGGATTCTGACGGATTTTCAGGTGTTAGACTGACAGGGATACAGTTTATGTGTTGGGAACACTGATTGACAGATTCTGCAGCATGAACTTCATACTGCTTCGCAAGTGAGTAGATCAACCAAATTTTAACGACTTTTTGAAAGTAAATTTCCCATATTGTAGCACACTCGCATTTTCAGCCACGAGTCGCCACTGGTCGGAAGTACTCTTCATTGCTATTATGTGTTGTATTTATCTGAGATTGGAGTAGAATTAGAGCAGGTAGAGAATTCTGAATGGAAGCAAGATCCATAAGAAGAAATCCAATAGGAAGAACAAGTACAACATGGGAATAAGAAATAAAACGAATGGCATCTAAGAGAGGAAAGACATGGAGCCAGTTAAATAGACTGACAGAAGATAGAGTACAATATAGTAGATGAATCCGAGGAACTCCCCTAACACCACGATAATGGTATACTAGGGAAGAAGAAGAAGAAGAAGAAGAAGAGAATTCTGAAGTGCAAATATTGTAATTGCAGGAAAAGTGACCTGTAAGAATCTAACTGAGAATGATCTGACAAACTTTTATTGAAAATGGTAAGTAATTTGTAAACTTAGAGACGACTCTAATTTCTTTTAAAGCGGAGAAGACGAACAAAATGCAGTGATTATAGCTTCAACATTTCTATGTTCTCTATTAAGCGTCGCGTGAAGTTGTGTGCATTGCAAGCGAAGATTTTCGTACCAGCCACAAAGAACATGCTGTCCTTTAACGAGGTGTTGCATAATTGGGAGGGAATATAAAGCGAATTTTCTAACTTTGAACTCTGCTGGAAATCTCGCTCATTGAAATTAGAGAAATGGATGTAGATGTCTTCTGTGTGAGCGACAGATCGAACAACGCTTTGTGGAGACTCATAATTAAATCAGGAACAAACAGGGGAACGGGAATTGCGAGCTAAGAATAACAAAGGAATCATTCCTTTTGTATGGTAAATAAAACAAAAGACATAAAATCAGTCTACTGTTTACAATATCTTAATGGTAATTATTCAGAAATGAGAGAGAAAGAGAGAGAGAGAGGAACACGAACATATGAGTGAATATTCTTCCTGTTATCTGCCGACATTGCAGGTCTAATAGTTTTCATGCTCGTTATTGAAGCTGAGGTTCGTGGGTTTAAAACCCGGCCGAGAGAAACGGATTTATAAAGATTCAGACGGGAAGTAAAGCTAACAGGATCGTGTCATACATTCACAAGTAAAAGATTCTGAATGTAGGAGGTCGGCCAGGAAATAACAAATCCGAAGTTCGACGATGATCCAATTGCATTGAAAAGGAAGTTCGATCGTGAGTTTGTTATTGCACTTAATGTATTCTTTTAAACGACTTATTTCTTGCTTATATAACTAATTTATAATTATTATTAGGGAGCGTACTTTGTTTCAGAAGGCTATAAGATTAAGTATTACTGGAGTTTTTAAGTGAACGGTTGAATTTCCTGGTTGAGGTTTTTCAGGGTTTCCTCTCAACCGTAAGGAAAATGCCAGGAAATTCGGGCCACAACATCCCTGAATATCACCGGCTTTATTCATCACCAAAATCATATTCATAACAAATCAGTAATACATATACAGATGCTATCTAGTTCACAACAATAGAACCAGCACTCAACAATAGTATACAGACCTTCGGATTTCACCTAAAAGATTAACTCTCGATATAACAGAGACGTTAAAGTGAGTATAAATAACATAAAAAGGGCCAAAGGGAGGCATACAAGTAGTTCAGGCGATACCGAGATGAGTTCGGAATCTGAGGTTGAGATCGTGTTCGAATCTCACTTGGATTTTTTATCTGGTTGCGGTTTTTCCGAGGTTTTATCCAACTCTAAGATGAATGTCAGGTAATGTCATGGCGAATTCTCGGACTCATCACACCAAATACCCTCTCCTCGCATATAACGAGCCCTACAGGATACATAAAGTGGCGAACCCTCTGATCATACCAATTTGCCGTAATGATGGAACTCCCCCCCCCCTCGCTGTTATTTATACTCGCTTTAACATCTTTGGTCATATCGCGAATTAATCTTTATTTGAAATCCGAAGGCCTGTGTATTGCTGTTGACACTGGTTCTATTGTTGTGAATTAGATGGCAATTTATTGATTTGTTATGAATATGATTTCGGTGATGAATGAGGCCGGTGATTTTCAGGGATGTTGTGGCCCGAATTTCCTGGCATTTGCCTTACGGTTGAGGAAAAACCCTGAAAAACCTCAACCAGGAAATTCAACCCGACCGGGAATCGAACCCGGGCCCTCTGCATAAGAGACCAGCATGCTGACCCCTAGACCACGGAGGTGGTCGATGGAACTTTATGTAGTTCCGATACGTTGGAAATATAAAGTTCCAGGACACTGTAGAAAACCCAGAAGTCTGTTTCTGATCACATTCACCGTAAAAGCCTAAAAACGCATAAAAGAATACTACGTATTTTTCGTCAAAGCTGTCAGTTCCGAATTGCGTGTCCCTGGAATTTAGTCTAAAATGAAGAGCATGCGTCGAGAAGAAGAGGGTTGACAAACACTGCGTTACGTAATTCCCTCACAGTTTACAAAAAAGAAAATATTCCCATGAAGTGTTACAAATTACTCCAAGAGCCGTTTTGTCCTGGGGGTCAAGAGATCAGCGCATTCTCACCAAACAGGGGGGGCCGGCCCCAGCAACATAAAGCCCCTCCTCCTAAGTAAGATGAATCACTTTAGGCTGTCAGCAATCCGACGCTGGCGTTCGCACTGGACACACTTTTCAATGCTAAGTTCTTCACGACTCCCATTAAAAGTGTAGTAAAACCAACAAAAACACATTTTTTAAACGAGACATTTACTCCAATTCACGAAGAACACGAGAGGAAGGAGAAGAGAAGGATTTTAAAAAGACTTGGCAAAATTGTGCTGCATCATGCCATCTGTAAGTTCTCCCTCATAATGGAAAACAGCAATAAGCTTTTATTCAAATTCAAGACGAAACAACGGCACTTGGATCTGGCGCTTTAAAGCTGAAATTAAATATGCAATGAGTAGCATTACATTAAGAATAACAAAAGATGGACACACTCATGGAATTAACCGTGTTTTAAAGAGAGACGAATAATTATTATCGAATGGCTACCTGAAAATTCAATCGAAGGCGACAAAGATAGAAAATTGTAGGATAACTTTCACTTTGAAAAGTTTCCCGTTTGAATACCACGAATATCTTATCGTAGTAGAGGTGACCAAGATTTTATTGAAACCGGAAGGAATGCGAACCTCTGCTGTGTTCTAGTTCTAAATAGTTCATGCGATAGAACCTTTTACTGCACATCGTGAGATATGTCACTGCAAAAGTATAAAACCTAGCTCCAAAAATAAAAATAGCAAAGATCTGAATCTAGAGTTGAAGTTGAAGGTGGTAACATATCTTGACTAATCACAAGATCATAGAATATCTTATTAATATTGTTCATTGAAAAATAGTAAGTGTGGACAGTTGCGTTGTCCTGAATGATATTGCTTTAAGGCGAAGTGCTACTGAAATTTCTAAAATCCACAATGTTGAGCTAGAGAACCTAGCAATATCAAAATGATACATTGTACATTTCAATCTTTTCTCATAAACATAAAAAATAAGCTGATTTTATTTTATTTTTTAATTCTATTAGTGAAAATCCTAATTCTAAAAAACAATTATTATTTTTTTAATCTAATCTTTTCTTAAAGGTAACACTGCATATTATGCAATGGAGCATTAGTAATGCCCTACTATAACTTGTTCATTTGTAAAAAAAATAATTTCTTCAATATGCGAACATTAATAAAAATAATACTGTTTTACGTATAATTTTCTAGCAGTAAAAGTATGATTAATGCAATCAATCAAATGCTCCATTTCACAACAGAGATATTAATGAATAAATATGCCAAGTTTTATCACTGTAGCTTTGACCACTGAGAAATAAAATTAATTATTGTGATTGAAAACGTAGAAAATTTCTTTTTTTGCGATAATTAAATTTAAAGTTTGGTTTTACATAACTCGTACATTAACACAACTTCTACCAATTATATAAAAGTGTACTTATAAATAAGACATTGAGATACAATTTTTATGAAACCATACATTTCTAGCGCGAAAATAAAAAATATATATATAAAATTTGTCAGAATTCGACTATTCTCAGTAGTACAATTTTCTCTTCTACCAAATTTACTGTGCAATAGAATTTATATGAATCTTTCGTAATTCACTCTCTTCTCGTGAAACACCACCTCATTATTCTTTGCTTACTGATTGTACACCAGCTCCAATCTGAATATATTGCCATCAATTTCTAAATGATAAATTAACTTTCCATTCTGTAATTCGAATGCCTTTATGAAATTTTCTTTGGCATCTTCACGATCACACTAAGACGGAACTATAATATATAAGCATCCCGTTTTATGATATAAGGTGCTAATCGCACATGCAATAGTAAAATGTTTTGCGCCTCCAATAACATTAATCAATGAATATTATACAGAAGTTCATTGGAATTACTATGTAAAATCTGAACATACAATGATATTTAAGTTAATAAAGGGTGCGGCAAAACATCCTCCCTAATTTAAAGTTTAAATAAAATACAGATGGATCAAAATAAGGAAACCTTATTAATATGAATGGTGTCTTAACAGTGGGAATTTTTCATTTTTTGAATAACGTGTCTCTCAAATGGTGCCCTTCTCTATCAATGCATTGTGAAATGCGACTTCGGAAATTCTGCATCACTAGCATTGCTTGAGGAATAAGACCAATTTCTTCCTGTATTGCATTTCTTAGGTCTGGCAAAGTTCTCGGCCGATGTTTGAACACCTCAGCCTTGAGATGTCCCCATAGAAAAAAAATTGCAGGGCGCAAGGTCTGGTGATCGTGCTGGCCAGGGGACATTGCCATGTGAAGAAATTAAACATCCGGGAAACATCTGTCTCAGGACTTGGAGAGAAATCTGAGCTGTGTGAGAGGTGGTTCCGTCCTGCTGAAACCATACCTGGTCAATCTGCAGCGCATTGAGTCTTGGCGCCAAAAAATTGTTGACCATAAAAGTGTACCGCTGAGAGTTTACTGTCACAGTAGCACCATCCTCTTCAAAAAAGTAAGGACCAAGTATCCCGACTCTTGCAACCGCGCACCATATAGTAAAACGGTCGTTATATAGAGGTTTTTCATGAAGTTCACGATGGTTCTGTCCACTCCAATATCGGAACTTTTGAGGATTCACGCATGTAAACCTAAATTTCCCACTGTTTAGATACCATTCATATTAATACAGTTTCCTTATTTTGATCCATATGTTTTTAATTTAAATTTTAAATTAGGGAGGATGTTTTGCCGCATCCTTTATATGCTGTAAAATAACTGATGTTTCACATTTTGTGGCGTATCCATTTCGTTGACGTTTGCCTTTTTCACTTATTAAGTTCACACAATATTTTCTTTTGATTTAAATTAAAGGTCTACATTGTTACCCATCCTTCATTATGTGTAACTCAGTTTCTTGTTATTTTTTAGATAATTGATAAATCAGTGCTGACGAGTATTAAACTGTATTTATTCATAACATCGCAATCAGTACTGAAAAATTTATCTTCTTTTCTGTGAGTAACAAAACAGTGATGTGATGTTTATACTTACTGTCCCGCAGCCAAATATTACCGCAAGATCGGAAAATCGACCTACTATTCCGAGAGGATTGAACTGGAAAGTTTGTCTACTACGTATCTCTAGAGAATGTTTAGTTTTTATAATCCACACTGAGAGGCGCTAAATTGCTCTTTCGTTCCAGTGTGCTTTTTTAATCCGTATTGAGAGTTTGCTAAGCTGTCCTTTTAAAAAGTGTTTAGACTGCATTTATAACATACAGGCATTACTAACTGTATTACGCTAGTTAATTTATTTGTTTGTTTATTTTGTAGCGGAAGTAAAGTCTAGTTCAAATTAGAGCAAAATGAACGGTTTTTAAATCTATGACTATTAGTTTTGCTTATGGCCACAGCGCTCCCCGGATTTGATACGTTATGAATAGATGCTAAATTTATATGTCTGCTCTATTAGCCGCACTGTCGAAGTCAGTGTTCTCAGAGTGTGGTTCGACATACTGACTGGGAGAAAACTGTTCACTGTGGGACAGGAAGAAAATAATCTCACCATTAAGGTTCGGATAAAGTAGCTGTATCAGGATAAGCTATATACCTGTATAGGATAGGGTCTTGAATTCCTTCAGACTAAATAAAAACTACTCCCTTCCACGAGCTAAAACTCTACCGGCTGGGAAGAGCGCTCCCCTAGCTAAAACATCAGTGAATGGACAGTACAGTCGATAGGAACTGAATAAGCGTCGTCACTACTGTCGGGTGAGGTCGGTTTTTTTCCGAGGTTTTCCCCAACCGTAAGGAAAATGCCAGATAATGTTGGCGAATCCTTGGCCTCACCTCATCTCATTACATCTCGCCAAAAATTGTAAAAAAAAATTGCAAAATTGTAAAAATTTGTAAAAATTGTAATAATAATTTTGTAAAATTTTGACTTGTTCCACATCTTAAAGCTTCATTGCTAATGTAAGATCTATGCAAAAGTTCACACCTGTGGAGTAACGGTTAGCTCGTCTAGCCGCGAAACCAGGTGACCCGGGCTCGATTCCCGGTCGGGGCAAGTTACCTGATTGAGGTTTTTTCCGGGGTTTTCCCTCAACTCATTATGAGCAAATGCTGGGTAACTTTCGGTGTTGGACCCCGGACTCATTTCACCGGCATTATTACCTTCATCTCATTCAGACGCTAAATAACCGAAGATGTTGATAAAGCGTCGTAAAATAACCTACTAAAATAAAGATCTATGCAATACAATAAATTAAACGAAACAAAAATTAAGCACGCAACAACTAGTTAATGTTTGTAAACAAAAGGCACGGGCCAACGATGCCTATCCTGATACAGCTACTTTATCCGAATCTTACTCATCATAGAACGAATTATTTACAAAATTTATGGGGGGTTCATGTCGAGCGGTAAACTCCATTACAAGTAAACGGCCAGTCAAAGGGCGAAAAATCGTCCAATACGCCACTGCAGACAGTAGTACCACAGTCTAGTATATACAGTCACGAAGCTCAATACGTAGTAAATATGCATCCATAGATAGTTGCTAGCCACTAAGATTGCTACTATCGCCTCATTACAGACAATGCGAAATAATACCTGCACAGTCTATTGTTTCTAGCATCATCACAACTCAAGCTTCGTGACTGTATATACAGGGACATCATTTTATTTTTACTAACATTTTTAATATTAACCTGTCTATACCTTTAGAGAACCGGAAACACCGCTTGCTCCCCCCTCCAAGACTGGAGTTCGATGATACTGGCGTAAAACACAAATCACTCTACTAGGTATAGGAAGGAAGAAAAGTAGTTCATATATTTACGTAAAGTAGGAAATATCGCGATTTTGAGTTTGATAATTTTCATTAGGTTTTTGTTTAATCAAAATACAGTATTGTATTAACAATAAGTGTTTTCAATCACGAACTGAGTTATCAATTCGGACGTATTCATTATGCAGTATACATTACACTGTCTACAGCACATTAGCGTACAATATAGAGAATGAATTTAAATTGAAAAATAATCATAATATGGATATGTAAACACAATTTGGAAAATGGTGCCCGTTCATTTCGATACAGGCTTCAGTTCTTTTTTTCATATTATCGCACTGTAGACTATTGTACCTAATTGCAATTATCCAGTTTCGTCATTCGTACTAGTAACTCATGTTGAAATAATTCTGTACCTACTCTACGTACTGTAAATTCAATCTTCACTTCTGCCCGACCCGAAAATATAAAATTACTTAGACATGCTATCTACTGTCCGTCCAAGTGGTTATGCCGCAGGATTGTAGAAAGGGAGGAAATCACGTGACAGTTAATTACTTAACGAGGCCCTTTTATTTAAGTTAAATTAAACAGCTGTATAATATTACGTAAACTTCCAATTCCTAAGAGAAATTAATGTTTTCAGAAAAGAGCTAAGACAGCCCAGCTATTACAGAGGGGCGAGCAGAAGCAGGTGGGGGAAATCGGGATGCGACGTAGGCAAACGGACAGTACCTGTGCGAAAATATGATTCAATATTGAAAGCTCTTTCGTCACTGGAAAACGCGAACATATTTCTGGAACGTACTATACTCAGTAACTCAGTACTGCTTACTATCTGCGGTCTTGGTTCTGTGTGGAGTTGGAACTTCCTTAGTAGAAGGGGTGGGAGTGAAGTACATTCAAAAACTCAGGTACAATAAAAATTGAAGTAAAATAAAATGATGTCCCTGTACTTAACTAGACTGTGGTAGTACCTCGTGTAATAGGCAGTAGTAGAACAATGAAAAAAAGTAGCGAGAAACAAAACTTACAAAAGAAAGCTTAGCATTTTCTCGTATGGGACACAAAGAGCGCTGAAATTAATCCGGGATTGAAATAATTTCAGAGCCCTGCTGTTGCTGAATTTCATGTAGATACATGTAACTTGTTGCTCTACTAGATATAGCTGAATGAGGTTCGCTGCCGCATAATGAAGATATTACGTCCACCGTGTAGCAACTTAAGCAGCCTCCAGCGTTGAGGAGCTGTGAGCTTCGCATCGATTCATACGACATCAAGACGAATTAATCTCTTGAATAAATTTGTACACACATCGATTTACCATGTAACTCTGAGAATGTTTACGCAAATTCTGATATTACTCGCAGAGTTGTTTTAGGCTTATACGTGGAAGAATAACAAAATTAGCCTAATCCTGAGAGTCTGCGGTGAGATATATTCAAATTATTGAATGGCGTTTAAAACACTCCAGGCCTGTGTACACGCAGGAACAAAAAAAGTTAGCGATGTTAGACGAAAAATCTTCCTTGTCTACCGCGATGTAGTAACGGTTAGCATATCTGATCATGAAAAGAGCGGGCCCAGCTTCAAATCCTGGTTAGGACAAATTACTTGGTTGGTTTTTTCAAGGTTTTTCCCCCCTCAACCAATTCAAGCATAATTCCTGTATAACTTTTGGTGGACTTATTTCGGTTTTATTAATTTCAACTTCATATGTAATCTTGTAATAGCTTCAGGCCCATCGAGGATGCAGCAGGCTGTAGTACCGTCACTTGCATACAGATGAAATCGATCTAAGGAAGTTGCAGAAGTCCTAGAGGGACGGAGAGGTTTTCGTAACTGACGCGGTCGGAACTGGGTGATATGTAGCTGAATCGATAGACACCAAACAGTGACTCATGATATTTAAAGTAATGCCTTTCTATTGACTTAAACAATCATCCAAATCTAAAATGAGGTAAGCACAATAAGCCTTAGGCTGAGGTGTAAACCTTCGGGCCCTCCTCAAGAAACAGAGAAAGAGGGAGGAGGGAGGAGGGAGGGTGATGGAAGGGAAGGGGAGGGGATGGGGAGAAGAGGATATAGGGAGAGGGTGGGGAGAGGGAGGTAGGAGACAGTGGGAAGGGGAGTTAGAGGGGAGAGAGAGAGAAAAGATTGTTCTTCATTTATTGTAAAAAGAAATACTGAAAACTTTTTCATAACCTAAATAAAAAGTCATATGAAGGATTAGTTAATTTTTTTCTCCAACGCCACCAGATTGTCATTTGACATTTCTGGTCTCTCCTGGCAATGACTTATTTGTAACCAGGGTTTAAGCTATAAAAAAAAATAATTGTCCCAAAATTCACAAATCAAAAATTGCATTTGTGCAAATTGCGAAATGCTTGTGCAATATTGTAAATAATTGTGCAGAAAAATAAAATTAATAAAGTATGCAGAAACAAAAAGTTATGTAATTTGTTTCTTGGAGTTTTATTACTTTCAATCCATCTTACTACACTCTAGATATACTTATGTATTTCATTTATTTTATTAGGTTATTTTACGACGCTGTATCAACATCTCAGGTTATTTAGCGTCTGAATGAAATGAAGGTGATAATGCCAGTGAAATGAGTCCGGGGTCCAGCACCGAAAGTTACCCAGCATTTGCTCGTACTGGGTTGAAGGAAAACCCCGGAAAAAACCTCAACCAAATAACTTGCCCCGACCGAGATTCGAACCCGGGCCACCTGGTTTCGCGGCCAGACGCGCTAGCCCTTACTCCACAGGTGTGGACTATACTTATGTAAGTAAATCATTAGACGTAGGTATGTTTAGAATCAATTACTGCTGAATGTATATTTCATTAAAATATGTTATTTGATGGGCACTCTAAACATTGAAATTCTTTACTAGAAAGCTCTTCAAGATTTATAGTTAGCAGAGTGCTAATTCGTTTTACTAAAAGGCGATTTATAATTCCAGTTTTCACAAGATTCATGCAACTGAAATCTAGCCGACAATTTAATTTACAGTATACTATGGAATCATATAAATCAATTAGAAGAAATTGTTCACTTAACTTACACGAATTGCACCAACTCTTTGAAATCAATTCCTGAACATCTATTTCTCAATACCTTCTTGAACATTGCCCATGCGATTAGCATTTCATTTAAATTCAGATTAGTTCAAACACATCTCTGATCTCATTTTCTTCATTACCATCTTCGTTTCTGAAGTCCAATGTGGTTACCGCATTTTTGCACCTTTACATTTAAAGTTTGTTGCATTTTTAAAAGTCGAGTAGCAAAATTCGACAAATGTGACTGTGGCTTAAACCCCGTTAGTAACCCACTTCTGAGGTTGGGGCGCCTGGAAAGCGGAGTTACGCTGCCCCGATGATATTATGATAGAATGATTATGAAGTACCAGAAGAGGTCTTAAACCTAAGCCTAAGCTAATTTCCAGATAACGGACGAACACAGGAACATTCCCCTTCAAGGAAAAAGTCCGGTGTTCTAACCGGGAATCGAACTCGGAACCCCATGAACTGTAGTCAGAAGATCTGACCACTAGCCCATGAGGCTGGTCGTATCAGTTAATTTTGTCAATGGAATTCTGTGGATTCATTTATTTTATAAGATACATAAACCCAAGTATCAAAGCTAGCAATGGTAACCATTTAAACTAGTAGTCTAACATATATTAGTTGGTAGACCTATTACAATAATAGAAAGTTGGGTGAAAATGGTTTTAAGGGAGAAAAGTGAAAATTCTGTATAAAAATTCAATTAGTACGTAAAACATATGGAGAAGTTAATAGGGAGGGACTGATCTTGAGAGGCAAGTGTGTATTACTCGACCGAGGCGAGTGGAGCTGCGGGCGTAATATGAACTAAAGCGATGACGCTATACGAACGCAGGAGCAGTACCAGTGGCGCTCAGGGCTGCAGGACTCCACTGGCATCTGTCGAGTAATACGTATTTATGTAAAATCCACTGAAAACAAATGAGACACGGAAAAATTTTTTTTTCAGTGCAGTTCAGTTTACTTCGTGGCAATGCAGTACACAACAAAACAGAGAAACTTAATTTATGATATGTATATTACGAATAAATTGTACAAAAAAAATGGTAATGCTATATTTCCAGCAGTCAACAGTTCCAGCACTTACTATAAGGTAAGCTAATAAATTACATCTATAATGTATAGTCTAAGTCTCGAGTTTTACGTATTGCCGAAAACTGAAGCGCTGAATCACCGCTAAGCGGACTGTTACGAGTAGGCTACTTGCCAATGTGACATTTCTAACGGCATTATTATAATGCAGAACTTAGCATTGATAAAAAGAAATATCCATGTTCTTCAGTTGTGCTCAGTAGTATAGTCTAGATTAAAGTATATCGGATTAAAACATGAGATTGGGCTTTAAAAATCCTCAGAATATCTTCTTCTGGAAGAGAAGTGAATCTCTCACCAAGGCAAAATTACCGATAACCTGTTGTTGCTCAATCATTGCTCTTGTTTTACGAAGAGATAATTTTCTTAATCAATACAAATCGTAGAATTATTTTTCAATTGCCGTTTCTTTACAAACTGATCAATAATTTAGTAGATAACACTGATATTTAAGTCCAATTAAATTTTATGGAAGAAAATCTAATTTAAGAACTCGTTAATTGTTACCGTTTTATGACACCACCAAACATAAATACATAATAATCGACATTCACCTTTGTTGTGCTGCTGGCTTTACGAGCGCTGTGTATTATTTGTGAATCCGACCCTGACAGGTGGATCATCCTGTCTCAGCCCCTGATAGAGCTAGGATACGTCTGCGTACGAGTAGTGTAAAGAGCCTCAGGAGCCCGGAGCCCCAAGCTCTTTCTACTGGGTGAACAGTATAGAGCAGAACAGGTTTCACAGTTCTTAGCCGGCCGGGTATGCAAGAGGAGGTGAGGGACTCAAGGCCGCGCGAGGCTTCGTTGTGAGTTGAACTCTAGCAAACGTGGCGCGTGTTTGTTAGGTGACGCAATACAGTGCGTATTAAGTGAAATGGCTCAATTCGGGTACCGCTATTTTGTTTCCCAAAAAGTATTCATTTATGATTCATACGTCCGTACAGAATCTGCGAGTGCTGTAAGGCGATTATTTCAAGAGAGATTTCCAAGCTCTTTCTATATCAACATCGGAAACCCCTACTACTCTCAGACTTCCCCCCAGCCTATTTTTACTATTGTATATGATAGATGAAATGAGAGAGAGGTGAAGAATGTTGGTGGAATGATAGAGAAACGGTAGTACACAGAGAAAATTCTCTGCAACGTCGCTTTGTCCATTACAAATTCCATCACGACCTGTCCGGGGATCGAATCGGGCCGCCAGGATGGAAGAACAGCGCGCTAGCTCTTCAGCCACAGACGCGGCTAAATTTGTGCTGCATTGTAACATCAAAATCTATTGTATTTAATGGCACCCTTTGAAGGTAGGGAGGAGCTGAATGAACTTCTGCGGAGATGCCACAAGCATAGGCCAGACCAGTATCCTAGTAAATTGAAAGTCCATCCTCCAATAGGTATCGGGTCTCGCTATATACAGTACATTGTTCACCGGTCCATGTCGTGAGCATTACAGAAAAAAGCATTGTATCTCGCAGGTCACCTCATTTCGTTATCACTGAGACTGTATGCCACCCTGCGTCATGTTTTTAGAAGAGATGAAATTACACGAGAAGAAAGATAAGGTAAAATAATGCGTGAGTGGAATAAAATTTGAGGTTCTAGGAAGGGGGAAAACTCTAAGAAAACTAGCCATCTTCGGATTTCCTTCATCGTAAGCTCTTTTTAATCAACTCCTAGGGGTCGAATTCAAGTTAGTGGAATATTCACCCAAGAAATAAAGGGTTCAGAGCCATAGTGGGCCAAGCACCATTTATTAAAAACGGAGAAAGCAAGCTTTAAAGTTAAGTGAATACCATATTTTAATGAAGATTGTTATATTTAGTTTTAATCTACATACCTTATACTACTTGGTATATGTTTCATTGAATTACGATATTCACTTGATTTTAACCCTTATTTTCTTCGTTTTTAATAAATGGCACTTGGCCCACTATGGCTCTGAACTCTTCAAATATGGGTTGCAGTTGCGGTGAAGTCTGGAATGTTTCATGGAAGAATATACAGGATGTTTTAGGAAGAAACTTTTTTTTTTAATTGGGTTATTGTTACGACGCTGTATCAACATCTCAGGTTATTTAGCGTCTGAGTGAAATGAAGGTCCAGCACCGAAAGTTACCCAGCATTTGCTCGTATTGGGTTGAGGGAAAACCCCGGAAAAAACCTCAACCAGGTAACTTGCCCCGACCGGGATTCGAACCCGGGCCACCTGGTTTCGCAGCCAGACGCGCTGACCGTTACACCACAGGTGTGGACAGGAAGAAACTAAAATTGGTAGTATGAACTATTCCAAGTGAAGAAATTTATATATAAACTTGTGTTCAATTTACGTTGGATGTGGAGATATAGCTGTTTGAATGTTAAGCATTAAGATCCTTACAAAAGGAGCGAAAGGAAGACAACTGACTTATTGATTATTTTAACGATATGAATAATTTGCAACAGTTCAAAAATTCCACCACCAACTTCAATGCACTTATCAACTATCTTGGCGAGATCCGCAAATAGGCCTATACTATGATAATATGTAAGATGTGTGACCGTTAAGCCAGCGACTGACTTAAGCCGAAAGCTGTAATGTGTAATGTAATGCTCATAGTGAGCAAATGTTACAAAGTGAGCATTCACCTGCGCGGCGAATACTCACTTTGAATGCTCGGCTCAGAAGTGCTCCATATTTAATTCTCGGATGAGATGTCGCATATAACTTAGAAGTCGCGAGTGCTGCTTTCTTTCTTATGGGATGTTGTTGTTTGTAAAAGAAGAAGAAAAATCAGAAACGATTGTGGAAAGCGGATCTATATAGAGACAGAAGTGTTAAAGGTGCAACAAACTTATGGAATATTTTGAAAAATGAAGAGATCAATATAACAATTAATTAAAATACCTATACTACAGATTTCGAGTACTTGCTTGATATCATTGAGCGAAGAGTTGCAAAAGAAGACATTACGTTCAGTTTAATAAAAATCTGTTACATAGGAGAGAATTGATTAATTTTCCCTAAAACCACCCTATTTAAAAGGGTAGTTCCTGTTACGTAAACGTAATGATAGTTTGCACAGAAAAATAAATTCTATCTGCAACTCCTGTGGAAAGTTTAATAAAAATACGTTATATACTATATAAGTTATTAATTTTTTCTAAGTGCACCCCTATAAAGGGGTAGTTTCCCTTATAGAAACGTAATCAGAATTTGTAAACAAAAAATATATGCTACCTGTAACCCCTGTACAAAGTTTAATATAAATCTGTTATTAATTTTGTCCAGCTAGATTTACGTTCTGACCCACTTTGAGACTGTGTGTTGCAAGCTGTGGTCCCTGACCTGTACTGGCTTGTAACACTCAAAGGGATTCGCGAAGAAATCAACAACTCACAAGCAAACATTCTGATAGGGGCAGATAAGAAAAGTTAATTTTTTTTCCTCCACCATGTTAATAATGTCAAAAGAAGTGCTTATACAAATTTTGGCCACTCGACCGCAATTACGAGGCCGTCCAGAAAGTGGTTTTCCCTGGAGCCGTTTACAGAAAAAAGCACAACTGCATGGAAAGATTTATTGAAACAGATACAGCAATTGTTGCGCTATTTGTCAACATATTCCCCTCTGGAATTGAGATATTTGTCATACCGTGGGATAAATTTTTGTATCCTTATGTCGTAGAAGTCAGCAGCCTAGGATAGGAACCAGCATTTGTCGATCCCATGATAATATGGCAAATGTCTCAATTCCGGTGGAGAATATGTTGAAAAATAGCTAAAAAATTGCTATGTCTGTTCCAATAAATTGTTCCAATGAAATCGTTTTTTCTTTCTGTTAACGGCCCTGACGAACTCATTTTTACGGCCCTCGTAATTGCGGTCGAATGGCCAAAATTTTTTTATAAACACTTCTTTTATCTGCTTGTTAGTAGAGCACTCATCCTCACATTGAGCAACTCGACTCGGCGCTGGCTAGCGATGCTCGTGTTACATTACAACAGTCGTGGCGAAAATGCGACTCGCGAGCACATTGTGGCTCGCAATGATAGCTGTGTATTTCTCTTGCTTCCTGCCTTCCCCAACTCCCACCCTCTCACTCACTGGAGTCAAACTCCGTTCCGTTTGCATTTGTCTCTGACCTGCGAGTGGCGTATCGTCGCAATGTCTCTCTCGAAACCATGTATCTCTACAAAAACGAAAGTTTGAAGTAGGATGGGAGGACGCAATTTTTTGCTGCCAATGTGATGAGAATATTAAATGTATGATTTGTTCGCAAGTATTACGAGGAAAACTGTTGTATAACATAAAAAGGCATTATAGTACGTTACTCATGAAACATTAAAAGGTTAAGTATTATTATTATTATTATTATTATTATTATTATTATCTCTGTACGTCGATCCTTTTTCAGCAGATGTATGAATAATGCGGTTAGCTCTTCAATTTAAACTCACCGATTTACAATGTAATGTTAAATGAAAGCTGGATGTAAGGACTTGACAAATGTTGAACTTTTCAAATCTTTGCCAAAAAATAAATATCCGAAGCTTCGTTCTTTCGCTTGCTCTGTTGAAGCCATGTTCGCTATAACTTGCGTTTGTGAAAAATAATTTTCAACAATGAAAATAGTAAAAACCAAATTTAGATCACTACTGACAGACAAATACCTTCGTGATCAACTACGACTGGCAGTAAGTGACATAATTGCTGATTTTGAAACTCTGTCGCAGAGACATTCTGAAGACAGTTAATAGGTTGTGATAATGTGTCATATGCTTTCTTATCAATTTCTTTCTTCGTTACACGTACTAAACATTAGTTTGTAACCTTATACTGTATAAAATTAAAATTATATTTAAGTGCTTGACGTAAGGAAAATGAAAATCCGTTAATAAGTCAGACAGTTGCTTCACTTCCCCTTCGAATATCCGCCTCCTCCAAAGGTGCTATGCACGTTGCAGGTTATACAGTGGCTCGGCGCACGATCACATTTTCGCCACGGCTGCATTACAATGTTCGGCTTAAGTCAGTCAGCTGCTTTAGGGAAAGGACTGGGTTAACGTATGTGTTATCTCAGGGATTCAAATCCAACGATCAACTTTTCTCATCTCATCACTTTATTGTAAGGCTTTGTGTGCACAATAAAGCTATCGTAGTATGTTTTGCAAAAAACCTTCCGTCCGTCTATCTATAAGAAAAATATTTGCAATGGATGATGTACTGCTAATAAATAGCATTGTGATATATCTCAAAACACATGTAGGGACGTTGAACTGGTTATGCAACGATGCAACGATTTGGGTGTCGCATTACAGGGCGTCCTACTGCGTGTAGACGATACGCGGGTCGCGGTTTATTCACTCCAATGGACCGATGACGGTACGCAGGCTCTGCGGTAGACGAGGCTTCGTGAGAGATTTGTCAGTTCAACTTGACAGCAGTGCTTCTTGAGAATGCGGGGTTTTTGTTTGAAATAAAAATCAATATGTAGTGCATACCAATGTTTATTAAGTTATTATTAACTACGACGTTTCAAGAGTGGAACTGTGGAGATATGGGAACAGGTATACAAAGTGTTAAAAAAAAAGTATCCAATATTTTAGAAGGTGCTAGTAGCCTATGCATCACAACAAGAAAATGTTGTCCAATAAACATGGGTCCTACAGCACATACTTTCTTAGATCTGTACACTTGTCCATAGGAGGTGCTCAATGTGATGTCCATTCATGGCAATGCATTCTTCTGCCCTTTGGTGTAAGGAGTCGCGCACTCTTTAAAATTGACCTGGTTGTTCTTGATAACCAAAAGTCAAGGGGATTTAGGTTTGGGGAACGATCAGGCCAAGGTGTGGGGCCTCCCCTAACAATCCAGCGGTCCTGAAATGTTAACTTTCGAGAACTTTTATGTACGCTAGTGTCTACAAGAGCTGCAAAGATTGATGTATGGATGAGTGAGTGAGTGAGTGAGTGAGTGACTGAGCGAGTGAGTGAGTGAGTGAGTGAGTGAGTGAGTGAGTGAACGAAGGAGTTGTTGTGTGATTTAGTTACAATATATCACAGTCATAACTAAATCACACAACCATTCATCCTACGCAGAACAATCACAACCTCCAACCACAAATACAACAATATAGCAATTTACATGAAAATCTACACATTTAACCAAAAAACCAGAAACTCGACAATCTTGAACAATTCATATTTATTCTGCGTTTAATTTCCTTCCGAGTATCATTTATATTTGTTACTGTTGCTCCAAAATATTTGAATTTTTCCACTTCTTCGAGGGATATAAATCTCCAATTTTTATATTTCCATTTCGTAGAATGTTCTGGTCACAAGACATAATCATATACGTCTTTTCGGGGTTTATTTCTAAACCTACCGCTTTACTTGTTTCAAGTAAAAGATTACTAGCTAAATAAGAATAAAAATAAAATACAATAACCACTTATTTTAGTAATTGCCTTAAATAGAGTTGAAGTACGTATTTTTGGTTGTTTCTTCCAACAGCGTTGCATTTTATGCGGTAAGTTTAAGACTGTCAACATGAGAACATTTGAAACAGCCTTTACTCCGATCTGTGAGCCGGTCTATGTTCTGAATAGTAAGTACAGTGGAAAATAAACTTTGTCATGCTAGCTTTGTATCGGCTGTTTTAGTACATGATAGAGGAGCTGACTTCAAACACAATTTATTTTGCCGAGTGTTCGAGAAACCCGCACTGTGTTTTATGTGTTTGCCTGTCTTGACATGAGCTAAAGGATCAGAGTCTTTGTACTGCGGAAAAACCTACAAAACTTGCAGTGAGCTTCAGTGTATCGCCAGAAATTTCCTCTATTCTGTTCTTCAAAGCAATATATTTCTTTCTTACATCACGATACTTCTGACAAGGTGTTTTCCGTGGCACGCTTAAAGAATAAAAATAGAATAATCTGAATAACTGTATCGTATAGTTCACTACTCGGAACAAATTCCTCTATTTAGCCAATAATAAACTGTAAGATTAGTTTGTAATAAAGTTATCCATGATACGTTCACTAAGGTCAGATGATATCATACTCGATTGCTGAAATATATATGGGTTCCTTGTGCATCTGTTGCATAAACTGATTCATAAAACCTTTTTTTTTATCGTCAGTTTGACGCCTAATGCGTAATATAGGATTATTTTTCACGTAAAAATCGCTTTCCAATTTATACGAAATTGCGATTATCTTACAATTATTAGCGATAAAACGCGAAATATAATATTTTTATCACGATTTTTTTTAATGAATACGGAATTCTGTGGTCTCTAGCCTATGATGTAAGTTACTCGTCGCAGTTGATAAAGTGTCGTAAAATAGCCAATTAAAATTTATTCGTCGACTGCAACACAAAGCAAATAAACAGCGAACAACTAAGGCACAGTAGTTCAACCACGCCGCCTTCTATTATGCACAGTAGAGGGATTTTAGAACACAGTTAACTGAAACCACTTGCCTCTCTCCCATATGGCAACAAGTTTCGCTCCCTGGTAATGACGTATCACTCTTTACTAACAGGAGAATCTAGGTCCGAGGTTACCGTTGAATAACATTATGTAGACTAATGTATTTGTATATGTACGTTCTTAATTTTATTAAATATTACAGTATATTCGTGCTTGTACAGTACGATTATTTAGTCCTGACAGTCGCCGGAGATGTGCGCCTGGGACAGGCGAGTCCATTTAGTTACGCCAAGGGGTGTTTCGGTTATTCACTGGCTTGCCTTTACCAACCGCTCACCTTATCTCTACTCCGGAACTCTCCCACTCCTCCTATTACTTCCCCTCTTTCGCGTCGCTGAGCTGTCAGGACTAAATAATCGGTCTGTACTCGGCGCGCTTGCTTCGCGCCGACATTATATTAACTGCAAATGACGTCACGTAACAGTCTTCTTCAATATAACAAAGCTTTATTAACAAATTGAACCAAAACTCTTAAGACATAAAAGCTACCTAAAATCTGAAAATCTGAATACAGATTTGCAAATCTCGTATCTAGTTACGTATTTCATTCCCAACATGTGTAGATCCAACTCTTGTACTTTGGGAGTGTTAAGTGATTGAATATGGGGAAAGAACGAAAATTGTTGCATGATTTCACTAATTATGTACTGATGTGTAATATATAGCCTACATTGTGGAATAAAATAAATTATACAGAGAAAAGTATTTTATTTAAACTTAGTTTACATGTAGGTTTGTATTGCCTATCTTTTACAAGTACTGAATTATTGGATTTAGCGAAGTTGCGCGCCAGCATTGCTTACATTTTGTATATATTGCAGGCTCATTCATAAAACATTATTTAACATTAAAATATTAAATTTCATGCCAATATTACTAGTCATACAGAATAAATAAATAAATAAATAAATAAATAAATAAATAAATAAATAAATAAATAAATAAATAAATAAATAAATAAATAAATAAATAAATAAATAAATAAATAAATAAATAAATAAATAAATAAGGACGTAAATAAATAAGTAAATAAGTAAATAAATAAGTAAATAAATAAATAAGTAAATAAGTAAATGAGTGGATTAATAAATGAATAAATAAATAAATGAAAAAATAAATAAAGAGTGAAATGGCGAATGAGTAAATAAATAAATAAACAAACAAATAAATAAATAAATAAATAAATAAATAAATAAATAAATAAATAAATAAATAAATAAATAAATAAATAAATAAATAAATAAATCAATAAATACATACATAAGTAAATATGTAAGTAAATAAATATGTAAATAAATGAGAAGAAACATAATAACTAGCCATTTTATGTAAATGTGTATCGAAAGGATTGTCTGCGTCCATTAAAAATATAATTCGTTCTCTTTACAACGCAAAAATTGTGTCACTTACTTACTCACTTACTTATGGTTTTTAAGGAACCCGTAGGTTCATTGCCACCCTCACATAAGTCCTCCATCGGCATCGGTCCCTATTCTGTGCAAGATTAATCTAGTCTCTATTATTATTGTTGTTTAGTCAACTGTCCGAAGACAGGTATGAACCTCACAAGTGATACCAAGAAGGCACCACTTATGAGACAACTAGGCCAGGAGATAATGAGGTAGGATGGCCAGTTCCTTTCCCTCTCCATTGCATACATCGCCAACTAGCTACATATTACACTAATCAGACTTCAGATGCATACAAACAATTGTTCTTCCTCCTACACATATCGTCAAGTGAGATGTATTGCCTGATAATAGATATACATAACAGCCAGACCCTCAATCAGAGGATTCAGTCTCTATTATGTCCCACTAATTAAAAGTGTTTTAAAGCGCATTTGGAAAAATATACGGTCCTAATTTATTCCATTCACGTAATAATTACGTTTTGTACATAAAATAGATGTGATTAGTCTTAGACACTACAGAGATATATTAGTGTAATAGGTTTTGCCAGGAGTTAAGGGGTTAGGTACAGATTACAACAGTAAAAGTTTTGGAAATATTCAACATTTTTTCCTTCCATTACTGTATCTTGTACAATAATGAAAATTGGTATGTGTAAAAGACTGTCCTTCTGCTATATGAAAAAATTATTTTACGGTAAAAAAATTATTTATATATATATTTTTTCAAAATTCATAATGGTGGCAGTTCACTGTGCAGTGATGCAGCGTTTTCCCTCATAACTCATTAACTTGTTAACTTGTTCAAGTTCTCTCTCTTTTATTTTATTGCTGAAACTCATGTTTACAATATAATTCTCTTTCAACTACATTCTTTAATAAATAATATTTTTTTTTTATTTTGTGTTAGAAAAATACTGATATTTGACCATTATTTAAAATGAATTTATTTTTTTATCAGACAATCTGTCAAAGGTAGAGAAGTGATCTTGCATCATATTGTAGATATGACATGCATAAATACACACAAAAAATTTCATCACAGAATGTTGCATAGTTTTTGAGTTATGTGAGAATCGCTTCATCACTGCACAGTGAACTGAATTTTTTTTAAACCGTAAAAATATTTTTTTTTTTTCATATAGCAGAAGGACAGCGTTTTACAGATACTAATTTTTGCATTTTTGTACAAGATACAGTAATGGAGGAAAAAATGCTGAATAATTCCAAAATTTTATTACTTTAAGTTGTACCTAACCCCTTAAAGTAAGATAATACTCTAGTATTTTAATGTGATTAGCCTGTTTCAAAAGTTAAAAATAGCAAAAATAAGCAATGAACTGTATAATTCCAGTCGATGTGCGTGAAGTATTTTTTAAATCATAACTTACTCAAGTTTGAAATCCTCTGAAAGTCAGGAAGTTTGTCCTAAATGACAGCGACGTGGGGAAAAAAAAAAGGAATCCTATTTCTCGTGTCATTATGAGGGCAATTGGGATATTTATGTAAACCCAAGTCGCTCTGGGTAGCGTAGTCGGTTTAGTCCTGGCCTCCTGTGCTCGAGGTTGCGGGTTCGATCCCGGCCCAGGTCGATGGCATTTAATTGTGCTTAAATGCGAAAGGCTCATGTCACTAGATTTAGTGGCATGTAAAAGAACTCCTGCGGGACAAAATTCCGGCACACCGGCGAAGCTGATATAACCTCTGCAGTTGCGAGCGTCGTTAAATAAAACATATTTCTTTTTTATGTAAGCCCAAACCTGTTGGTCACTTTTCTCATTCCTGATGCACTGTTTTGGTAAAGGAATGAATACAATTTTCAGAGACTATTACACTTACACTACGTCACACTACTTTTGACCAATAAAACGGTACGAAAGGACGTCTTTCAACCAATCATGGCTGCTTATCGCACAATTTTATCGCGTCCCTAGCATTTGTTTAATTTTATCGCATCCCTAGCATTTGTTTATTTTTATCACTACCCTAGCATTTGTTTCTTTGTTTGCCAACATTTCTAACTGCACTGGTCTGGACGTCAAAAAATAGAAAATTACAAACATTTCCAGTCGAAGCACAGCACTTTCAAATATGACTCGCATTAGCATTCAAGAACAAGAATTAATAAAGATCACTGGTCATAGCTCTGCATCTTCCCTGAAACCCTATTTACAAATAAATGAAGAGCACATTGGGAAATCCTGAATAAGTTGAGGGATACACCATGTACATCAACGAGTTCACTTCTTTTACGCACACGTCCAATATAACATCAACTGAACCACCAACCACTAAAACATTCAAATTTGAAAATTGTACTTTCGATAATTGTTTCTTTTAAAATTATTCATGTTTATATTTTATTTCATCATGGTTAATTAAAACTTTTCTTGTTTATTTCATCATCCCTAATTAAAACTTTTCTAACACTCGTTTATATTATTTAGGTTATGTTTGTTATAGCTTCTGCTATATGATATTATGGACAGTCACGTATCAGAGATTGTTTAATACTAAGATTTATTGAAAATCATCTGTCAAGTGAAGTTGATTACTGGGATCCGGATGATTGAAGTGGAATGCAAATGTTTTAATAAAAATGAAACTGAATCAAAAAAGCCTTCTTGACTAGTAACCGTCCACAGAGTTCAATGCAGATTCCCTAGTTGGCACAACTGATAAGAAAACAGCTATTCATAACTGAGGAGCGGATTCCTATGTAATTAAATATTATTTTTGCGTGTGATAAAACACAATTAACAAAGTTAAAAATTCCGAACATGAAGTTTCAAGTTTAAAACCCGAATTTTATTTCACATAAAAACACATATTTTCACAAAAATTATGTAAATACATATTTTCAGGAAATCTATTATAAACACATAAATCGTAGAGTTTTTTTACTTAAATAATTCTTTTACAAGAACTTTTAAATATTTTAAAACTAAATCAATTATATCACACAGAAGTACGTTATCTTTTGTAGGAATTCTTGGTTGCTTCGTGTTTTTAAGCGCTCTGTGGTGTATCCGTGATCCATTTTCGTAATAGTATCGCCACAAGTTCTGAGAACTGCTAGACAGCATATCAGTGTTATTATTAGAGAATAAATTAACATGGGTAAGGAGGAGAGATCTTGCAACACATAATTAGGAATGTTTATTGTTGCTGAAGATGATTTCATTCCATGCTTTGTTTGTGAAACACAACAGATAAGAGCTCGGGTATGAACATTATTTAATTTAAACAAATCTCTCGCCCCTCGCTCATGTCCATCAAGTAAGGCAATACATCTTGTTGTGATTCCCTGTTATCTAGCTTCGTCAATCGATATCCTTCAAGATATACTGAAAGATGGTTATTTAAAAAACGATTTGGCTTTCCTATTAGCAAATTTAGGCTTTTTGTGTGACACCATAAAAAACTCGAAACATCCAAAAACCTGTTGTCTGAAACAGTGAAAAATAGTGGATATAAAAAAATGTGTAAAGTTGCTCAAGTATTGGAGGATGTGCCTGTAGGTGAAATTGACGGTGTAAGTGTTTGTGACATTTCTCTCTTTAAATATGCACGTCTGACGTCCTGTGATGTGGAAAGATCGTTTTCACAGTATAAGTCGTTGTTCAGAGATAATCGGCATGCATTTGTGATGGAGAATTTGGAGATGACCTTTGTTGTTCACTGCAATTCTCGGCCAACTACTAGCACTCATGTGTGGTTGGTGAGTACCTAGTAACATTTTTTTCAAGCTAATAAGTTATTTTTGTCATATTTAAAATAAATATATTTTTTTATTTTTAGCAAATATTTTCGTACTTTTTAGCACATAAAAAATAAATATATTTAAATTTTTTAGCACATAAAAATCCGCTCCCTATTTATAACACACTACTGCCATCTATTAGCGTAATATTTATAATGTTGAGATGGTACAAATTTGAAGACAGTTTTGTATTTTCGTAAATCAATTAATATTTTATTGTATTGGAGTACTTCGTTACTTCTAATCTTTACATACTTTCTTCTAATCGTGTAATAGTCAATTAAATCCCACTCGAGTTTTGATTTTCTCTAGATAAATCTGCTCGTATTCCACTCGCAGATTTATCGATAAAATCAAAACCTCTAGTGAGATTATTATTGATAAAACGCGAAAAAAGCGGAAGTAAGTATTTGTTTGTCGTCGTGCTTACCCGTCCACAAGGATTCCATCGTAAGCTGTGTACAGTGCATTTAGTGTTTGAAGCAATCCTTATCACTCACTTATGCCATTACACTCTTCATGTCATTATCAACAGTAAGTTGCGTGAGGCTTTCTCGTTCATACGGTATTCCTAACAGTTCATTAATCCACACTTAATGGCACCTCGGTCGGCAGTGCGATTGGAATATTAATTACAACGAGGAATGCCTAAGATAAACACTTCATACCGCCGACTTCATGTTAACAGACTCTCAACCTCACGTGTGTACCCGGTCATATTTCAAGATTTGTGAAAAATAAAGACATACATAATCCCTGAGCGGACAACCTCCCCACAGCTTCTTATTTCTCTCTGTCTTCTGACAGACCAGAATGCTTGTGTTCAACGGACGACTGATCACATTGTTACGAGGAGCAGTGACGCCTAGAGACTGTTCCAAGATGAGGCTCACGAGCGAGATATAAGAATCTACTTCCTCAAAATCGTTCTCATATCTTCTCTGTCAAAAAGGAAGAATCGCGTTTCTAACACTATCAATGTTAAAATTTATTGTTAGATTTTGTTTTCAGAAAACGTTTCGAAATTTCCATATGACATACGTACATTCATTTTATGGTTTTTTGTATAAAATCGTAGATAAAATAAATAAATCGAGAAGTTAATACAAGATATATTATTTTAATTGCTTTGTTTGTGATATATTTTACAATTTATTACAAAGAATATTTACTAAACAAAATGTTTAAATTCCAATAAATGTGTGTAGTAATAAAATATAGCCTACTCTTAAAAACAAATTTTCTATAACTAAACAAATTTTCGATAACTATATTCACATTACTATAAATATGGGAAATACCTGTTATTATTCGGTTGAGAAGCTTCTGTCATCTAGTCTTTTGTCATCTAGTCTTTTTTTATGCTTTTCTCTTTGGATCCAGAATCTAAAGCTGATACAATTGTACGGTTATTACTATATATCTTAGGTAATAATTACTTCGTAACATTATTTACTTAGATGTTTAAGATAGAAGCGCAAGAAATTAAGTAAAATTATAACGGAACAAATCCTACTTTTGTCTTCCCTTTTTAAAAGAATTCATCCATTCTTACTCTGATAATGATTTTGATTAGGCACTATCATTAGACGTAAAAAACTAGCGGATTTCTGATTTTGTGGTCAACTTGACGCACAAAACCGAAAGTCCCGCTACTTTTCTACGTCTAATGATAGTGGCTAATCAAAATCATTATCAGAGTAGGAATGGATGAATTGTTTTAAAAAGGGAAGATAAAAGTAGGATTTGTTCCGTTGTAATTTTATATTTCTTGCGCTTCTACCTTAAACAACTAACAATTAAATAATGTTACGAAGTAATTATTACCTCAGATATGCAATAGTATCACCTTTAGATTCTGGAAAAGCAGAAAAAAAGGCTACAGAAATAAATTCACTGAGAATAATGCAGGAAACGAAATAACAGCCATAATAAAAACAAAGATATGTCGAACTGAAATATACCTACTTCAGTAGGCCTATAGGAAACGTAATGAAGGTGAAATGCAGAAGCAAATGGAAAAAAAAAGTTAAAAGATTAAAAAACGAGCGTGTTTCAAAATCAATAATAAAAATAAAGATCTGACGAAAGGAAATATACCTACTTTTGTAGGCTATATGAATACAAATGGGAATATTTATGAAGAAACAATATTAGCAAACTAATGGAACAAAATAGTGAAATACACAAACAAATGAAAGTAATACGTTGATACAATGACTATGTTTCAAAATTAATATTAAATAATAAAGAATTGTCAAAGAGAATTATATTATAGTCTACTCCCTATACAGGACTAAAGATGGGAATATGTGTAAGGAAAAAATATTTCTAAATTAACAGAAAAATAGTGGGTTAAAGAAACAAATGGAGAGAATACGTTGAAACAGTGACTGACGACTGTGTTTCGAATTTATTAATTAAAATAACAAAAACTGTTGAAAGAAATTACATAATTATATGCCCACCTACTACTATATAGAAACAGAAATGAAAATATTTATTTATAATAAATTAATAATATAATATTTTAAATTAACGGAATACAGAAACAATGCAAAGAACAAGTTTAAATAATAACTGACAATTTTATTTCCAAAATAATAATTACAAGACCTGCCGAAGGAATTATATCTACATCTATAGGAAAAGAAATGAAAATATTTATATTGAAAATAAAAAAATAAAAACCAAACACAGTAATAATGAAGGATTGACTGAAGAGCATTTTAAAAATTGATTAAGTCAAAATATAGATCTACAGAAAGAAAATGCATTCGAATTTCAATCAAAATGTGATTTGTGCAAATTTAAGCAACAAAACATAATGATAAACATGAAAAAAAACTTTTGGGCGAGGGCAAAAACCTTCTAGGTTTCATATGAACATCGTTTTAATTGTAACTGTAAACTTAATGACTTTGAAAGAGACATAAAAGTACTAGGTTACTTGTGGACGATGAAGATAGTAATGATAACTATAATGCATTAGCTTTATGTCAAAGTTTAAAGACAATGAGTGACAGTAAAATAAAATCATACATTTTTATCTACCTTTCAATGTAATTTCCAGGTAAGTTCCTAGTAATAATTTTCTCATACGTGCCACGGGGATCGAACCCCAGTCGCCCGGCCCGTGAACGAATGACAATATGTGGTTACTGGAGGCAACGCATTCTCAGGTGCCGGACTGCACACGTGAGGATAATATTTAAAAGAACGTGAGGACCGCACAATGCGGTGTCCATTACGGGGAGACATTTTGTAGGTAGATGTGACACTGTACTTAAGTAGCATTAAGATGCGGCCGCTCGTATCAGATACTATCCACTTTAATGCCAGACACCTCTCGCTCCAGGAATTTTAGTCTAATTTCCGTATCGAATATAGCCTTATAAGATTGTCCTTTCTATCACATTAAGTGGTTAAGTGAATCTAATGTCGGTACTGCAGTTCGCTGCTATTAGGCCTATGTGCCTGTGCTAGTCTTACAGCTTTCTCCAGTGAGTTCTTTGTTTATATACTCCAATATATGTTTTGGTGTTCTTTTTCCTGCCATTAATTTTATATGGAATCTCCAGCTGTTTCTGTAGTAATTTTTCTGTTAATGGATTTACTCCGATTCACTGCTGCATATCTTCATATTTAAGTACTTATAATAGTAATGATTTATTTTAGCTGGCAGAGTTAAGGCCGTAAGGCCTTCTCTTTCGCTCATACAATGAACTTACAAGCTACAAAGAATACAACAATTTAATTTAGATAAATGTTACGTGTATACAAGAGTTACTTATGAATTAAACAGTAAAATTCTATGAACTATTAATTAAACAATGAAATACAAACTGTGTAGCAGAATTAAACTAAAATATATACATTATTAATATATCTCAAATAATATTAGATAATAGGAAGAGATTATTGAGAGACAATTGTAGAAATACAGCGATATCAGGACGCATGTCTAAAGAAAGAAGTTACCATATAGTCAGTGATAGTTTCAGTCAGTATAATTAGAGTAAATTGCTAAGAAGGTTATCCTTTAAGCTATTTTAAAAATGCTTGTTGTTTTGTAGCTCCTTATACTTTGTGACAAGGAATTACATTGTCGCGAGGTGGAGACTGTAAAAGATGATGAATAATACGATGTTCTATGAAGAGGTATACTTAGCGTGCCACAGATAAGTGATCTGGTATTTGCATCGTGGTTAGAGTATAGATAAGAGAAACGAGACGAAAGGTAATTTGGTGTTGAGGTATGCAGTTATCGGTATGTGCAGCCTTTTATTGATAGTAGTAAGTTCAATGTTCCAAATTTGATCAAATTAGTAGGTTTTGTTCTAAACATACTCGTTAGTAATGCGCATACAGAGAGAGTATTTTCTCTCATGAACAATAAATGGACAAATATTCGAAACAGAAACAGTACAAATCTCATAAAAGAAGAAATACAAATTACAGTCAACTTCAAATATTCCTGCAGAGAATTTTTACAATGTATAAAATATGATGTACAACTTCTTTATGAAGCCAAATCTGTAACAAAATACAATGAGGTTTGACTTCGTTAGAATAAGGGTTTTATTTAATAAATTTAGCGTCATTACTTGTTGATTTTCTATATAACATTTTGTCACTTACTTAATCTCCAGTATTTTCTTGAAAAATAGTTGGCAATCCTACTCATGTGCTACCAGTGGTACGCGTACCATAGATTGAGTAACGCTGCATTGCACTATTAACTTTTGTAGCTTTGTAACTTCTATGAAACAAGCCCCAGTCCTCGTGTTGTAAAATACAACTTATAAGGCCTCTCAACAATAGCGGTAAGTAAAGCAAAAAACACAATCGTGCAAAAAAATGTTAAAATGAGGTTCCATAATATTTTATCAAAGCCTGTAACGATAAATACAGTTCTGTTGCACATGTAATCACTTTAGTTTAATAATTTGGGGAATTCTATAGGACGTCATTCAATTCCCTTGGACTGTAGAAGGGGAACCAATACTTTCCCGGTGCTTCCAACCCCTCCCCCCCTATCTCTCTCTCTCTCTCTCTCTCTCTCAGTTCTGCATCCCTGGATTAGATCAATGGAGAAAATCTACGATTCAATAGGGAATTGAACCCACAACCTTCTGGCTTGCAGCGCAAGTAGGTAATTTCGCCGTCAATAAAGGATTATATTGGTTCATAAATCTCACGAGAGCAAGAACGGGAGTGAACAGAGAACTCAGTTCTTGAAAATATATTTACTGGAATAAATTAAAACCAGTTGATGGAAGTAGAAATATGTTATGCAATCAGTGAAAAGCCTATTAAGGACACTGAAAAGAAAGAAGCCATAAATTTCTGAGTACACTTACGGATATGTTCAAGGAATTTTTTTTTTTTTTTTTGGTTTCGATCTGATGCCACTAAGTGCCAAGGTGACTGGAACAGGTTTTAAGTGGTATCAATCAGGAAGTATCTGTTGATACCTCAAATTATGTAAAACGAACGCAAGCATGAGACTTGCTGAGCAAATCCGAAACTTCTTTTCGGTCAATGAGCTTCAAGTCTTGAGTCCGTGAGAAAACGGAGGGCACACCGTGTTAGTCTTTAGGAATATTCTCGCAGTCCAAAGTGGAAGCAAACCACAGGAAAATATCATTCGATAAGCTGTAATCCTATCTTTCGCGCATCGAACAGGTTTCCTGATCTGCGTATGGACAATCTCGACATGAGATGCAAAATTACGAAAAAAAAGTTCCAACGTGTCTTACGTCTGTAGGATGGAAATTGATACAAACTATATAATTATAATGCACTGAAATTTGCTGTTATTATTATTTTTTATTCATTCATTCATAGTGTTCTGTTCACTGCAAACCCAACATTCTCCAGCCTTTTCTATTTTCTGCCTTCCTGTTTGTCTCCTCATATGATCCATATATCTTAATGTCGTCTATCATATATCTTCTTCTGCCCCAAACTCTTCTCCCGTTCACCATTCCTTCCAGTGCATCCTTCAATAGGCAGTTTCTTCTCAACCAGTGGCCCAGCGTCTTTCTGATCATTCTTTCTTCATCCACTCTTTCCAACACAGCTTAGTTTCTTACTCTGTCCATCCTTCTCCATATCCACATTTCAAATGCTTCTATTCGCTTCTCTTCACTTCGTCGTAATGTCAGTGTTTCTGTTCCATAGAATGCCATGGGACTGAAACCGGATGGTCTATGGTGAGTCCTTGGCATCAACACCTTTGATTTGATTACCCCCTTTGATTTGATTACCTGGTTGGGCTTTTCCGAGGTTTCCCCCACCGAAAAGGCAAATGCCGGGTAATATTTTGGCGAATCATCGGACCTCATTTCATCTCACTACATCTCGCCAAAATGTAAAAAAATTGTACAACATTGTAAAAATTGTAGAAAATTACTAAATTGTAAAACTATAAAAATTTGTAAAAATTGTAATTGTAATATTGTAAAATGTTGACATGTTCCACATCTTAAAGCTTCATTGCTCATGTAAGATCTATGGAATAAAATAAATGAATGAATGAATGAATACACTCCACACAAATCACTTCACTAGTCTCTTCCTTACTTCTTCCTCCAGAGGTCCGCAGAAGATACTCCTTTTTCTATTAAAAGCTTTCTTTGCCATTGCTATCCTCATTTTGACTTCCTGGCAGCAGCTCATGTTACTGCTTATAGTACACCCCAAGTATTTGAAACTGTCCACTTGTTCTACTGCCTCATTTATAATTCGCAAGTTTGCCTTCTTTACTTTTCTTCATGTGACCATGGTTGGTATTTATCTTCATTACATACTGCTCACAGCTGTCATTTAGCTCCAGTAGCATATCCCTTAATATAATCTCCTCTTCTGCTAACAACGCCATATCATCAGCAAATCTTACACACTTTATTCTTCTTCCTCCTACTATCACTCCTCCCATGTTCTGAAAACAGTTCTTCACTAAATCCTCCAAATAGATCGATGGCTCAGAACGAGACTGTTACAACTAAAAAAATTTTCTAGTGAGACATAAATGCACATTGTTGTGCCATGATTCTCTGATTTGCCATATACCGTAGAATGGAAAACTTTGAATGGCTCTACTGAAAAATCTCTATTTTTGAGTTGTAACAGTCTCGTTCTGAGCCATCGAGATATTGAACGGGGTAGGTGATAAAGGGCATCCTTGTCGTACTCCTCTCCTTATTTCACTTCCTTTTGACATTTCTTCTCCTTCCTTCATAATTATAAAGGTTACTGAACAGCTTCCTTTCTTTCCAATCCACGCCAATTTTCTTTAGGATCCCCATCAGTTTATTCCAATCCACTCTGTCAAACGCCTTTTCTAGGTCCACAAATACTATATACACTTCTTTATTATTATTATTATTATTATTATTATTATTATTATTATTATTATTATTTTACTCTCGTACTCTCGCAGTTTCTTCATTTAGCATTTAAGACTTGAGAAACCATCTGACATAGAGATACAGAGATGCTTATCGTATGGGCGGTGGGACATGGAGTCATCTCTATGCACTGGAGCCTAAAGAAGCTTTGTGCATCCGGAATGGAATGAGTTAGGTGCCGACTGTACTGCATGCCCACCATCCACCACATTACTCAATATTATGAAACGAAGTCTGAACACCAAAACATTGCCTAGACGTGGTTACAGGTTTAGGGAACATTGGCTATAGGATGACGTCAGTTGTTTATTGATGTACCTTCAGGGTCGTATGCAAAAGGAAACACGACGCGTGAAGGGAGCTCTGTTCATTCAAACTTTAATGTGTGCGAGTTTTATATTGTTTACTGCATTCTAATCGGTTCTTCCGACACAGCACGCCCATGGTCTGCTTTAAAAGTAAACCTTTCGTAAGTGGTTCAGTTATAATCCAGTGAAAGTACTATGAAGGTATTTTTAAAATGCAGCCAATATAATCAAACTTTGCCTGTGCTTGTAACAGAGTTCGGAGATGGCTATTTTTCAATCAAGGACGAAAATATATCATGGCATAAAATGTTTAAGTTAGACATAAAAGTAAAAAAGCGTCGTGATACACACATCGAACATCTGAAATTGTTTAGTGAACTCTATTTCGGGGTCCACACCTGTGGAGTAACGGCTAGCGCGTCTGGCCGCGAAACCAGGTGGCCCGGGTTCGATTCCCGGTCGGGGAAAGTTATCTGGTTGAGGTTTTTTCCGGGGTTTTCCCTCAACCCAATATGAGCAAATGCTGGGTAACTTTCGGTGTTGGACCCTGGACTCATTTCACCGGCATTATCACCTTCATCTCATTCAGACGCTAAATAACCTAAGATGTTGATAAAGCGTCGTAAAATAACCTACTAAAAAAACTACTCTATTTCGGGTCAATAAACTTTTTATTAATCTTGTGCCTGATTCTGATAAGTGCGGATATTCCGTTCCATAAACTTGAGAATCCACATTTTAAATACTTCAGTAATAAGTACAGGTCTAGAAAATTGCCTAATCTAACAACCATGAGTTCACAATACTTACCTTCGTGATACGAAATAACTTTAAATTCTATACGATCAGCTGTTGGTAACAATAGAAGGATTAAACTAAAAGTGAAGAGTGGCCTTGAAAAAATCCTGCATTTTCGAATCTCTGTGAGGAGCAATATTTCTGAAGTAAATAGTGATGTACTCTGTGTGGAGTGTGGCATTGTATGGGGCAGGAACATGGATATGACGACGAAGTCTAGAGAAGCGATTAGAAACATTTGAAATGTGGATATGAAGAAGAATGGAGCGTCTGAAATGTACATATGGAATAAGGAAAGAAGCTGTTTTGGAAAGTTCGAGTGAAGAAAGTGTGATGCTGAAACTGATCAGGAAGAGAAAAAGCAAGTGGTGGGTCACTGAAAATAAACAGCGTACTGAAGGGTGCACTGGAAGGAATGGTGAACGGGAGATGAGTTCAGGGCAGAAGAAGATATCAGATGATTGACGACATTAAGATATATGGATCATATGCGGAGACTAAGAGGAAGACAAAAAATAGGAAACATTGTAGAATGCTGGGTTAGCAGTGAAATCCTTGCCCTTGGACAGAACACTGAATGAATTAATATTCTCATGTACTGATTAGCAAAGTGAATTTGATATTCATAACTGAAAAAACGAGAAAGATATTTTCTGAGAGTGGTTTTCATGGTGATTGTATTCAGAAGAGTAGGTACTTTTGGATATTCCACCGGGTGCCGAAACTAAAATCTCCAAAGTTTCGGGAACGCATAAAGGTTCCTTCTTCACAGAAACTAAATTATATTGAATGTTCATTTACTCTGAAAAGCTCGTTATGCCTAGATACTTCAGAAAACTTCATGGGACCAAAGTGCTTCCTCTTAAATACTCGTAGTATCGTCTATACATGCCTGAACAGAATATTTATCTCAACTTTTCATCTGACTCCAGTGCGTTAGAAACGTCAAGTTTTGTCAATTTCATCAACAAAGAAAAAAGTCCAATCAAAACATTTCTTAAACTCTAACTCAATTTGGCACAGGATATAAAGTATTGTAACATAAAAGCAACTTTCCTGAAACGTGCCGCCGGTATTCCTGCAGACAAATACCCTCACGTATGCTCAGAAGAGACATAAGTTCCACAATAAATCCAATCGCGTGACAAATGGTGGCACATTTGTTTTGTCTGCTTCTTCTAGTTGACAATAGCAAGTGTTATAAATCTTCGACGACATAAATCCAAATGAGCCATAGCGAATCAATATCGCGGTTTTGGAGTGTCTTCGTGATGATGTCATCTCCACTTCCAAATCAACATCCTACACTTGATATATTTGTTACAATCAATACTATACATATCTCTCGTTGAACATTGTAATTCCATGGGCTACTTAAGACAGGCTGTGAACGTTCAGACAAGTAGCAATGTACGTAATGGCTAAAATGAGCACCATTTTACGTTCCCTGAAAGTTAATGTCGTCGTGAATTCCAATCGCATATACGGCACGAAGGCCGAAACCCTTCAAAGGGTGGAATGAGATGTGATTAGATTTATGAACAAAGAAATAGCAGTATCCAGAGTTTTACATGGTTTAAAAAAAACGTGGTTATCGGGTGTGAAAGTGAACAAGAAGGTGCAACAGAAAAAAATGCTTTCATTGATCAGCGAGGTTATTTCGCCTTTAAATAATATGTTCCTTGCTGACTTCAGAGATAAATTAATAAACCATGCAAAAAGGGATAATACGAGGAACGAGTGATGCATAAATCAAGGTCTAATTTTAAAATCCGGAGCAGAAATACTACGGGAGGGACTTTAAGTCTGTGTCCCGTGTCGGAGTTTTGCGGCATGTTAAAGACTTTCATGCCTAAATTAGAGCCTCTGGTCTCAATTTCTCCTCTCTCGCATCCTAGCAATACCTTAGTTGCATACAAGGTGGCGTTTGAGGCGATGTGCTTGTCTCTTTGTCCCCTGTCGGGAAATAAGTATAACTAAATTCCTTGTGGGTACTGAAACCTCCGCTAGTGGGGTACCTATGTTCCGACTCCGGAATTATGCGTTAAATGAATGAATACTCTACCTATGACGTTTGTCTATGGATATATCAACAATTATCTATAGCAGTGTCACAAGAGGCCTGAGATTTATTTGGGAAATCTCAGATCTCGAGTGACATTTATTAGGACTATTTCGTGAATAAAATAAAATGTAAATAATATATCTCTAAAATTCGCTCACAAAATGTTAATAATTGTATATTCATGAATAATTAACCTATTCATACATTGTGAAATAGATGAACAACGATTACTGCAATAAAGAAATTTAATGTTATTCAATAATGCCAATTGACAAAAGCGAAATATAGGTTTAAAAATGTTAATTACATGTACTGCGCTTTTCTCTTGTTATTATAACAAATACTTTTTCATTATCTGCTGAAATCATAATTTCATTGAAACATTTTATAGTATAATTATAAATAACCTGATTAATACGTTAATTAAATGAACAATTACTATGAAAGAGTGTCATTTTCTTTAGCTTTAATGGATATGGAATTAGAAGATGAATATGTAGATGTGAAAGTAGGATTTCGCACTTTGTTTAGTACAATGGATTCATGTTCATAGATTTACGTGGAAAAAGTTGGCGATACTGACTAAATAAAAGAACGTCCATGCGTTAAATTGATAGTGATAACTCGAGCTGCAGAAATTATAGCGATGTATGACTGCGATTGGTTGGAATTCAAAATGTCATTACACTTCATTGGCCGAAAATGGAATGACGTCATATAAAAGAAATAGTCATTTAAAAATAATAGTAATGATTTATACATACTTATCATTTTTTCTATGGCAAGTAATCTAGTTATTTTCTATGGCATGAGACAATGTACTGTATATAATAATAATGCTCAGGAATGGCAAGATTAAATTAATCAATATAACACAAAGGACTGTACGATTACAACTAGGATTACATCATTTTTTAAGACAAACCGCCACGATGGCTCAGTTCTAGCGCGTTAGACTTGTAAACCAGGGGGCTCAGATTCAAGTCCCGCTCTATCCTCAATTAAGCAAGCTTGTTGTCATGCAACACAGGTAGGGTTGTCATATGCCGCGGATTTCGCGGAGAGTCCATGATTTTATAGTTTAAGGAGAATGTCTTGGCCACCTGCGTAGCTCAGTTGGCTGAGACGTCTGCCTGCCGAAACGGATTTGCTCTCGGGCGTGGGTTCTATTCCCGCTTGGGCTGATTACCTGGTTGGGGTTTTTCAGAGGTTTTTCTTAACTGTAAGGTGAATGTCAGGTAATCTATAGCGAATCCTCGGCCTCATATCGCCAAATACCATCTCAATATCATCAATCCCATTGACGCTAAATAACAGAGTAGTTGATACAGTATCGTTAAATAACCAAATAAAAGAAAAAAGACGAAGTCCGCGATTTTGAATGCAGTCGGGCAGAAATCTGGGAAATTTCAATAATTTGAGGGATAGTGTCAAAATGACACTCAAGTGGTTGCAAGATAATACATCTTGCGAACTAAATGAGAGCCTTCTCTTTGACCAGGTGATCAAATTGAAATCTTTCCTATCGGACAATAAAGAGCAAAGTTGTAAATATATACTTTCATGCAAAATCTGGGTACATTTTTTATCAAAGCTATGTTTCTGCGGAGCAATACTCAGAATTGCTGAAAATTGGGTAAGTTTATTTATCTGTACCTGGGCATAATGTCAACGTTGAAAAAGTATTTTCTTTGATTAATGCTTAATGATCAGTACAAAGGAACAGATTAACACAAACGGTAAGTCAGTAAATGCAAATCAGCAGATATTATATGATATTAAACATGTAAATTGTAGTGAATTTCACAACGTCATTCAGAAACAATATTCCTTTCTTCTCTTCACAGTTCTGAGAATTATGAGTGGCACTATAGTAGTGACACACAGACTTAAATGGTTTTCCACTAAATAAATGATAAATAATGTAATTATAATGCAAAATAGGAAGATGACCGATAAGATAAAGTGTACTACTGAAGTGTCCAACCCTGTCTACATTAAGAAAATAAGTGATATTGATGTAGTGTCTATAGTAAATAAATTATACACCGTGTCCCGCTTAGAGGGATCGAGAAATAAATGCTCACCACTTAAAACCAGATAAAGATATCGTTGAGATTTACATCCGACAAGATAGAGAGACTGTCCAAGTTTACGCAACAAAGTCTGAAAACAGCTGCATGCGTAACTTTTGTTTGGTTGTTGCTAAAACAAGCCTGGCACCATTTTGTAGAACACGCCATGGTCAACATGTGGACACCACAACAGAAAGTTCATTGTGTGTTATGGCTAGCAGAAGAAAAATCTGTTACGCGAGTACAACGCCGTGTTCGTCGTACATGGATAGGTGGATCGGAAGACGAGGACCCATTGCCTGGCCAATCAGGTCACCCGATCTGACTCCCTTGGACTTTTTTTTCTGAGGCTTTGTGAATGATGCTGTGTACCAAAGAGACAGAGCCAACACTTTGGAGGAACTGAGGCAACGCATCACAAATACAGCTGCGCTAGTAACTCCACAAATGCCACAGAACAATTGGCGGGAGATTGAATACCGTCGTTTAGATGTCTGCAGGGTAACTCAAGGCGCACATATCGAGTTGCAGTCAGCATTCTCCGAAACTCGGAGAGTTTTTACATCAAGTTATGTAAAAAGTTATGTCAATAAACCATTATTTACACTTGAAATTATCACTTATTTCTCGATCCCTCTAAGCGAGGACACGGTGTATTTAGTGTCCACATTAAACATATTATGTTTATTAGAAATTCATACATTTCCTGTTTTAGACTGAATTCATGTAGGCCTATCCATCATGTCCTGATTTTGTGTATATTCATTATGGCTACCCTAAACACAGGGGTTTTCTCCGGTACTCTGGTTCCCTTAAAGCGTTCCAACAATTGATATAGGCCTAATGAAGTGATATAAGAAGTAAAGTGAGCTAGGAGTAGGAAGTAACTATGATACATGCCAGTAAGGTCTAAGAAGTGAAAAGAAAGATTGAAAAAATTGGAATAGTTGGTGTAGTGAATATTGAGTCTGGAATAAATAGTAAACGTAGTGTGGGGGATAAGGAATCAGATTTAGATTTAAATACGTTTAGAGGGATAAACAGTGTAGGACGAGTAAAGTACGAAATAAAAAAGTGATAAGAGAAAAAGGACATGGAAGGACACAGTGTAACTAGAACAATCGAAGTTAAGTGCAAGAGTCGTTTAAATTATGTAAAGCCTAAGAATATAGTGTAAACATAATAAATTAATAAGTGAAGTGATATAAATAAAAAAGTGAGTGAGGAGTATGAATTAAACATGTTACATGCCAATAAGAACTAAGAATTATGAAAGTAAGGAATATAGTATCGGGGGGATAGAGAAAAAAAATAGTTCATTTAACGACGCTCGCAACTACAGAGGTTATATCAGCGTCGCCGGTGTGCCGGAATTTTTGTCCCGCAGGAGTTCTTTTACATGCCAGCAAATCTACTAACATGAGCTTGTCGTATTTAAACACACTCAAATGCCATCAACCTGGGCCGGGATCGAACCTGCAACCTCGAGCATAGAAGGCCAGCGCTATACCGACTACGCTGCCGAGGTCGACTTGGGATAAAGAATACGAAAAAAGATTTTTATGTCATATGAGTACGCTACAACAAGTAAGAGACAGAAACGGTAATTAAATTAGTCTTAGATAGGTTTTAGAACGATATAGCCTATAGTGTCAGATGAATAAAGTGCGAAATGGATGAAGTAATACATAAAAGAATGGACAAGGAAGGACACAGCATTGAATAAAGGAAGATAAGTGCATGAGTCGTCCACTAAGTTTAAAATTGATAAGTAGTGTAAGAATGGGAATGCTGGCCGAATACAGGAATGTGGAGAGCCAGCAGGACTAAACGATTGAGTGACAATAAATCGTATCGTATCGTATAGTAACATTTCATATCATATATCATACCATATGAAGAGTCCACTGCAAGAATGATGGATGTCATTTGCAATACATTTTGCAGGAGAAGCAATTGAAAGTTTGAAATGCTTAGCGCTCAAAGCTTAACTGTGATTTTCCGATCATTACTGGACAATGGCTATCAGTGTTAATGCCATGTAACTCTGTATGTACATTCTGTATGTCTTAAGCTATGCATTGACACTCTTGGTTCATTTTCGACAAGAAAGTGACATCCATCATTCTTGCAGTGGACTCTTCATATCATATCATATCATATCATATCATATCATATCATATCATATCATATCATATCATATCATATCATATCATATCATATCATATCATATCATATATCATATCACATCATATCATATCATATACCGTATCATATCATATCATATCATATCATATCATATCATATCATATCATATCATATCATATCATATCATATCATATCATATCATATCATATCACATATCATATCATATCATATATCATATCATATCATATCATATCATATCATATCATATCATATCATATCATATCATATCATATCATATCATATCATATCATATCATATCATATCATATATCTCGTTCCAACGATTATTCATCGTAACTTTATAATTAACCCAGATAAGACTGACGTCCTACATATAGGACATCGGACGTTTCACACAAATATGATAATAACATTGACTATGACAGACTAAATATAAGAAAAAAAAATTGGAGGCAATTTATAACACATAAGGATTATGGTATCATGATTGCCGACTAAGAAAATCTTACACAGCAATGTTAAAAAAATAAAACGTCCGGGTCCTATATATAGAACGTCAGTCTTATCTGGGTTAATGACGAGTGTAATGTAGATCCACCGCCTGTGATGCACTCTGAATAGCCTCTGAAGAACTAGTAAGTGATCTACACTTCTCGACACTAGCGACATTTATAGGCCCGCACGTAGAATAGGGGCGAATAATGGCACGTTAAGGGCCATTGCATTGGACAAAAAAAATAATAATAATGAAGATAATAAAGGATTTGAGGAAATTTTCTTTGGACATTAATTAATTTGTCTGACACAAGGATATTTGAAGATATAAACCATAAACACTTTTTTTTGTTTAAAACTTCTAGCAAACATGAATACGCTATATTAAAAAAAATAACGATTCATTATTTCTAGTAAACCTGTAACATTTCACATGCCTCATTATCAGATGAACTGATGCAAAGGCACTCGCAGGAACGAATCCAATCTAATTGTTTAGAAGAAATCGCAGTAAACAAACAAGAGCACAGAAAAGAGTCACCTTATCGGTATGATGAATGCGAAAAAACTTGTTTTTCTATGAGTCTCAAAGTCGATCGTCTGTCATATTACAGTACTTGCTCTTTAGAGTTCCTATAATGAGAATGAAAAAAAAAAAATACAGTCCGCGGGTCGTAAGTTGAAAGTCGTTCTTAAAGAGATGTACGTGTGTATGTTCTATAAGAATATCTCATTATATTATTTAGATCCCTAGCTTTAAAAGGAAGGATTCATACGGTATTTTCAAGCATAACAGACTGATTGCCAAGAACGACTTTGTTGTTTCAATCATGTAGCAAATAACTTGACATTTGTCATGCACGAGTCTGCCGGCGCATTCTCAAAAGACCAGTAGGAGATCATAGTGCATGACGTCATCTGAGTTTACTTTTATGGTGACCATTATTTGGCCGATCCTTGTATTTTTAATAGCTAGGCAATGCCGTCTGCTAAGGTGTGCTGGAATGAGGCAGTAGATTGTTATGTTTATCAACAGTAATATTGCAGTCTTTATATTACGTTAATGGCTCATTTGTTCACGGGGGTTCTCAAGATAGAAGGTGGGCCTTTCGAAGGGCGGAATCCTATTAAGTTATAGATAAATAAAATTGGAATATACATACATGACACGAAAGATTTATGGAGTTATATTCAACAATGAGACTACTGTATTCTGCAACTTTTAATGTGACTTACGAAAGATTTATGGAATTATATTCAACAATGAGACTACTGTATTCTGCAACTTACGAAAGATTTATGGAATTTTATTCAACAATGAGACTACTGTATTCTGCAACTTTTAATGTGAATTACGAAAGATTTATGGAATTATATTCAACAATGAGACTACTGTATTCTGCAACTTACGAAAGATTTATGGTTATTATATTCAAAAATGAGACTACCGTATTCTGCAACTTTTAATGTGACTTATGAAAGATTTATGTAATTATATTCAAAAATGAGACTACTGTATTCTGCAACTTACGAAAGATTAATGGAATTATATTCAACAATGAGACTACTGTGTTCTGTAATTTTTAATGTGAATTACGAAAGATTTATGGAATTATATTCAACAATGAGACTACTGTGTATTCTGCAACTTGCGAAAGATTAATGGAATTATATTCAACAATGAGACTACTATATTCTGCAACTTTTAATGTGAATTACAAACGATTTATGGAATTATATTCAACAATGAGACTATTCTGCAACTTTTAATGCATTTTTAGTCTGTTATTTAACGACGTTCTACCAACTACTTGGTTATTTAGCGTTGATGAGATTAGTGACAGTGAGATGGAATTTGGCGAGATGAGGCCAAGAATTCGCCATAGATTACCTGTAATTCCCTTACGGGTGGGGAAACTCCGGAAAAAAACCCAACCAGGTAATCAGCCCAAGCGGGAATCGAACCCACGCTCGAGCGCAACTCCGGATCGGCAGTCAAGTGCCTCAGTCGTTTAATATAATCATAGATGAAATGATTGAGAACCTACCTAAAATAGAGTTCATGGAAAGAAGAAAAAAAAATGAATGTCACAAAGCTGACACATACTTTTTCATTATACGTTTTACATGTTTTGTAACAATTTAGCTCGTATGACTTGAGGCTTTCCCGGCGTTTGATGTAGAATAACTCTTCTCGGGTTCTCAGCCAGGTGAGTTGGAGATTAGCTTCCAAGCTTTCGACGGCTAGCTCTGCCATCTTCTTCAGGGACGAAGTGATGTGGGACCACGTCTAGCCGGTATATATGCAAAAGTAGGGCTTCCCGCTGCGGGCCAATCAGGAGCTAGTTCCTAGTCCCGACCGCCAGGCGCATTCTGGTTGGTGGACACGTCAGCCAATCAGGAGCCACTTGCTGGTCCCGACTGTCTGCCGTGTGCTGGTGGTCTAAGCGTATTGATGGCAGGTTTCCATGCCGTACTCAGCTGTAGACCCCCGTCTCTGTTGAAATTATTGCCATCTAGCTGGATTTCGATGGCTTCCTTGATAACTAAGTCCCAGTAACCTGATGTCTTGTCCAAGATGGTGGTGGCGCTGAAATCTATCTTGTGGCCAGTTTCTAGGCTGTGTTGGGCTACTGCAGACTTATCAGGATAATATAGTCTTATGCTGCGTTGGTGTTCTTTGCAGCGTTCCATAATAGTTCGTCCCGTCTGCCCGATGTAGCATTTCCCACACTCACAAGGTATTCTGTAGACACCAGGTGTCCTGAGACCAAGGTCGTCCTTAACTGGTCTCAGCAAGTTCTGGATCTTTGTGGGCGGCTTATGGATGGTTTTAATCCCGTGTTTTTTTAGCATTCTGCTAATTTTGCCCGAGATGGGGCCGTAGAACAGGATATATGCCATGCCCTTTGTCTCCTCTTGTTCCTCGGCAGGTGGTTTGTCCGAAAAGGCCCTTCTGAGGGCCAAGCCGATTTCCCTGTTGCCGAAGTTGTTCTGTAGGAACGTCTTACGTAGGTGACAGATCTCAGAAGGGAGACTCTCTTTGTCAGAAATCCCTCTCGCCCTGTGTAGAAGAGTCGACAGGACCGTTCGTTTCTGTGCCGGATGGTGGTGGCTGTGTCCATTGAGATATAGATCGGTATGAGTCGGTTTCCTGTATACTCTGTGACCCAGTGTGCCATCTGACTTCCTGGAGATGAGAATGTCTAAGAAGGGGAGACATCCGTCTTTTTCCACCTCTTTCGTGAACTGGATGTTCGGGTGGATATTGTTCAGGTATTCTTGGAACTCGTGAAGTTTTTCTTCTCCATGAGGCCAGACGACCAAAGTGTCATCTACATAGCGGTAGAAGTGAGCTGGTTTCAGAGGCGCGTTCTCCAGGGCTCTGTGCTCGAAGTCTTCCATGTACAAATTGGCTATGGCGGGTGACAGAGGTGAGCCCATGGCTACACCGTCGGATTGCTCATAGTACTGCCCTTTGTACATGAAGTAGGTGGAGCTGAGCGTATGGTTAAAGAGCCCAATTACCTCAGGCGGGAAGTGAGGTCTCAATAACTCCAACGATTCCTTGAGTGGGACTCTAGTGAAGAGGGATATAACATCAAAACTCACCAGAATATCAGATGGATTTGTTCTGATTCTCTGTAGAGTCTTGATGAACTCTGCTGAATTCTTCACATGGTGGCTGCATTTTCCCACAAGAGGATTCTGAAGACTGGTGAGGTATTTGGCCAGCCGGTAGGTGGGAGAACCTATGGCGCTGACAATAGGTCTCAGGGGAACCTCCTTCTTGTGAATTTTCGGCAACCCGTAGAGTCTAGGTGGTCTCGTGGAATGTGGAGTCAAGGACTTCGTCACTTCGGCTGGCAGATTGGCCTTCTTTAGTAAGGCAGTTGTGCGCCTTTCTATGGAGCTCGTGGGGTCGCGGCTGAGTATCTTGTATGATGGATCCGCTAGTAGTTCCAGGATCTTCTCATGGTAAGTATTGGACTCCATGACGACCGAATCATTTCCTTTATCTGCCGGTAGCACCACAATACTTTCATCCTCTCGCAACGAGCGGAGTGCCTGGTGTTCTGCCTTTGTGATGTTGGGTGTGGCTCTACCGGCCCTTATGAGGGCCCCGCAGACGTCCCTGCGAATCTCTTCCGCAGTGTCGGTCGGGAGTTTGTGGATAGCTTGTTCTACCCCGCTTATGATTTCCTTTACAGGAGGTTTCTCGGGTGCTAGGGCAAAGTTAAGTCCTTTAGCTAGAACCGATACCTGGTTCGGGTCCAATGTCTTGCCAGTCAGGTTGACCACCACGCGGTCAGAATCCACAGGTGGTGTGACTTGGTTGGCAACAGACAGTCTATTAAATTTGTCACTTTGCCTAGTGGTCGCCTTTCTCCTGTAAAGTTGCTCTTGTGCCGTGGTGGAACTGTCAATCCACTCCCAATCCTGCGGATGAAGCGCGGAAGTCAACTGGAGGTGGATGTCTAGAAGCTCGCGGGCGATGGTGTCCAATACTCTCCTAGTGTGGTGTATCCGTTCTCTTACGAGCGCCAGGCTCGTGCGTCTGAAGATTCTCCGAGCTGCCAATGAATTGACATGGTGTCGAATCACGGCAAATCGGGGGATGGTGTCCTGGTCCCGGCACCTCTGTAGAAAGGCCAGAGAACAAAGTGCACTGGCCCTCTTCTTACGCAGCTGTTCGAACTTGCGGATGCTGCGATGCATTTCCTCCCCGTAAAGGTGAACAATGTATGACTTGAGGCTTTCCCGGCGTTTGATGTAGAATAACTCTTCTCGGGTTCTCAGCCAGGTGAGTTGGAGATTAGCTTCCAAGCTTTCGACGGCTAGCTCTGCCATCTTCTTCAGGGACGAAGTGATGTGGGACCACGTCTAGCCGGTATATATGCAAAAGTAGGGCTTCCCGCTGCGGGCCAATCAGGAGCTAGTTCCTAGTCCCGACCGCCAGGCGCATTCTGGTTGGTGGACACGTCAGCCAATCAGGAGCCACTTGCTGGTCCCGACTGTCTGCCGTGTGCTGGTGGTCTAAGCGTATTGATGGCAGGTTTCCATGCCGTACTCAGCTGTAGCTGTAGCTCAGAAAGCTTGGAAGCTAATCTCCAACTCACCTGGCTGAGAACCCGAGAAGAGTTATTCTACAATTTAGCTCCATTATCATGTCACGGACGATATTATCGTTTACATTCATTTTACTGAAATATTACCCAAAAGAAGTAGGCCTACATAAATAATTCATCATACCCTTAAATAGGAAGCTGAACTGAAATGGGACGGCGAAACCGAAGTAACACAAATGACCTTAGGACTTGGAGCCATTATAGCTATTCAGTCAGTTACAATAGCCTATTGTGAACGATAGGTAGCGAAAATCCGGTTTCGCAAACCAGCTATAACGGCTGGGGAGATCATCGTCCTAACCACACGATACCTCCATTCTGGTTAGATGATTGTCCACCTCTGCTTCGGCATGTGGACGTGAGGCCAGCAGCCGGCTGGTCGGTTTTTGCCCTTCATGGGCTGTAGCGCCAGGATTTACTTTACTTTTTACAATATTGTGAAGGAATGCAAATTCGCGAGTAAGTTTTAAAACGTAGGCTATCTCTTCCTCCTTTCCTCTTTGAGTTTCTCGCATATCGCCAGGCCTATAGTCTAATCCAGGCTTCCTACAACGATGATGTGCTGCTTATTATTATTATTATTATTATTATTATTATTATTATTATTATCATTATGAGAAATGCGGAAAATAGATAAGATTGGAGAATGCTGGGTTTGTTGTGGACACCTGTCCTTGGGCAGAATATTGTAAATGATTATTATTATTATTATTATTATTATTATTATTATTAGGAAGGCGGAAAATAGAGAAGATTGGAGAATGCTGGGTTTGTTGTGAAAGACCTGCCCTTGGGCAGAATACTATGAACGATTATTATTAATATTATTATTATTATTATTATTATTATTATTATTATTATTACAGTATTATTATTATTATTATTATTATTATTATTATTATTATTATGAGGAAGGCGAAACATAGAGAAGATTGAAGAATGCTGGGTTTGCTATGAAAGACCTGCACTTGGGTAGAATACTATGAACGATTATTATTATTATTATTATTATTATTATTATTATTATTTATTTATTTTTTTTAAATATGTTTTATATAACGACGCTCGCAACTGCAGAGGTTATATCAGTGTTGTCGATGTGCCGGAATTTTGTCTCGCAGGAGTTCTTTTACATGCCAGTAAATCTACTGACCTGAGCCTGTCGCATTTAAGCACACTTAAATGGCATCGATCTGGCCCGGGATCGAACCCGCAAGCTGAGGCATAGAAGGCCAGTGCTATACCAACTACGCCAACCAGGCCGACTTATTATTATTATTATTATTATTATTATTATTATTATTATTATTATTATTATTATTATTATTATTGCGATGAAAGCGCATATATATCAAATTTTACGGTTCATTCCATTTCAAATATTTATTACTTTCTATAAAATGATACCAATATGAAATCGTTTTCTTTACGAATTCAAGTGGTGCTCGAGACTTCATTTCAAACGACCTTTGTCTTCAAGCCAGAATGGAACTCGTCGACGCGTGAAAGAAAGTCTATAAAAAACATTCTGAATTTGAATACAATCCGAGCTCCACGTGACTCGGCATGCGAGTCTTGACGACCCGGAAACTGACGCATCATCGTTCCTCATGGCACGCTTACAGTACGGCCCTGGCTTCCCAAAGTCAAGGATCATTTCCATACTTCAATGTCTCCTAGTTTTTTGTATGTTTAATGCTGACTGTTACCCGACTAGATATCCGCCGTATCTAAATTCTCAATTCACAGTGTTTTCGGTCATAAATCAAGACGACCAGAATTCGATTCCCAATAACAAAATGGTGAAGCGTTTTTATTTCTTATAGCCTACATGTCCCTTAACATTTTTTGTTGTTATCTTCCGAGTATTAGTCCAAATCTAAATCTTTTACAGGTTCGTCCTACTTTTAAATCCTTCAGTCTCTGCGAATTTTAGAGTTATTTTGCGTTTCATTTTCCATTTTTGTCCGCTACGCATCCCCGTAGACCAGCGGTGACCAAAGCGGATGTCATGATTATATCACAGTCTAGTATATGGAGTCACGAAGCTTGAGTTGTGAGGGTACTAGGAACAATAGACTGTGTAGGTACTACTTCGCATTGTCTGTAATGAGGCGATAGTAGCGATCCTAGTGGTTAGCAACTATCTATGGATGCATATTTACTACGTAGGCCTACTGAGCTTCGTGACTGTATATACTAGACTCTGATTATATCGTGTAATCACAGACATTCAAACGGGTACGAGAAATTCCCTGTACATTGTTGTGTTTCATTCACGTACTGAAGGCAAGCAGTGGCGGTATCATGTCGCTCTACAAACTCTGTCTCTACAAGCAGTAAGTGGTGGTTTCGCAAAGAATGAGAAGGAGAACATTTTTGTTGTTCTGTCGGACAAAATATAATATGTTTACTTTACTCAACGGTTCAATTAGGAGTATATAAAAACATTAATTGCCACCCTGAATAATGTATTATTATTATTATTATTATTATTATTATTATTATTATTATTATTATTAGCCTACCGACCACTACATATGTGTTTCTATAATTCTTCTGTACGTGCATGAATATTGATATTTTTAGACTTTTCCCTAGAAGGATACAATTATTAGCTTTTATCTCAGTTTTAATCTTCTTAATCTTTAGATGAGGGTAACTGTTTATTAATTTTTAATTTAATAATAATATTGTACAAAAACTGATTCAATATTATGTGCCAACAAACTGTTAAACGCCAGGAATTGACATGTCTTAAATCATAGCCAGGAAGAGAAAGATGACATAAATAAATTGTAAGAAAGTCAGCTACTGTACCTAATGGGGTTTGAAATATCTCGTGCCCTAAAGCCTTTTAATAGAACAGAATTTCTCAAAAGAATAATGATTAAAATAGCTTAAATAACTTGTCCATAAGAAGTTCTTAATTTTGAAAAAACTACGAATTTCTCCAGCAAGTATCGAGAGAAGAATTTGGAAAATTCCTAATTATATTCAAGAGGAACGTTAAAAAAAGCAAGAAAATCGTGTATTTTTCACTGGCTCTTGATGACAGCAATGACATTACTGATAGAGCAAAGCTTGAGATTTTTATCCGCGGGATTGATCAAGATGTTAGTACAGGAACCACCACTGGTTGTAGTTTTCATGCCAAGTACCCTTCCTCCGTCTCCTTACTTCATAGGCTGTCTGTCGCATGTAATCACTGCAGTTTGAGTTTTGGTCACCGCTGCCGTAGACCCACGAGAATTTTTATAAATCACCTGTTGTCTCAATCGAGATACTGGCCCGTAAAACAAGAGCACTTGATGCGGCGAGAAAGGGATGGAGTTTAATTTTACCTTAAAATCCATCGATATTTTTGCTTTATTTTAACCCGTAGTATGTGGCATTATATGACATGAATGGTTTACATACGGGATTTTAGTCTAAACCCCGTCACATGCGCGCAAAGAAGCATCCATAAAGATAAGATCTACAACTTTTTTTTTCCATGGGGTACTCTTAGTTAACGATTTTATTTCTTAATGTTTGACGCTGCGATAAAAGCAATACAATTTACACAAAAATTCTAACTTGTCATATTATAAAGTGTAGTCTATATTTTCACGAACGTCTTAGACTTGGCGAAGTTGTTGAACAAAAAAATTGCATTTTAATTCGCTCTTCATAATGGACAGTTGCAAATGTGGCCATTCGTTGTTCTTGCACTTGCTTAACCAGTGGCACGCACTAGATTGCTTATTCATTGGATAATAAGAGAGACAGCGATCAACCAATCAACGCTTAATTGGGCAGACAATGCGGACAGAGGCACGTCTCCAACTGACCTATCCTACATAACTAACAATTAACTTAAGGAACCTGTCATTATTCTAACGTCGCAATACAATTGATGTATGTAATGAACAATGTTGCATAAAGTGCACTTGCTTTTATATACGCATATTGCATCAGCATTTAATTTACCAAGGCTTCTCACGGTAGGCCACTGGAACCCAACCACTTCTCAGCCAGATCTAAACTCCTGGGATAATAGCTGAACTTTGTTTTTAAAAACATATGGGAATTACGATTGCTATACATAGGGTGATTCATGAGGGTTTACCGTCAGTCACGGAGCGTATTTCAGAAGACATTTCGAGCATAAAATGTTATATAAATATTTGTCTTAATCTCAATATTTTCATTTACATTAATTTGAAGTTGTTAGTAAAACACTTTTTTTCTTTAGTTTTAAGGGTAAAAAAATATTACAAATAGAGAATGAACTATTCAGAAGTGTCATTTCTTTAATTGGCTAGTGTTCTGAAGCTAAAAATGTGTCGTTAATTTGCACATATTTGATTTTTCAATTTTAAACTAAAATGACATCATTCTTACGTAGGGTACTTATCACAAAAATTGTTACTAATTATACGACTTTAGAAACTAGATTCTTTACAGTTTAATTATGCATCCTAATATACAGAATTTACGAAAGTGGCGCGATTTATAACAATTGTTGTGATAAATGCGAAAGAAAATGTAATTTTGTAGTTAAAAACCGAAAAGAAAAATTCTCTACGATGCAACTATGGAATTCACAACACATTTTTAGCTTCAGAATACTAATTTACTAAAGATGTTATTAATTGGTCCAACAGAATAATATCTGTCATAGTGAAAATTAATATTTGAGGAGAAAAATTCGCTCCGGCGCCGGGGATCGAACCCGGATCCTTGGTTGTAAGTACCAAGCGCTCTGACCACTGAGCTACGCCGAATTCAATCCACAGCACCGGACCGAACTCTCCTCAAATATTGTCACTATAACAGATGTTATTCTGTTGGACTAATTAATAACATCTTTAGTAAATTCGTCTAGCTAGCAGTGCATGATTCTATACAGATTGCTGTGCACTGTACTGCGGAATCTCGGCCATTAGTCACTCAGCTGAGTGCGCTCCTTGTATAATGGCAGTTGACTTGAAATATAAACGTCAACGTATATGCCCAACTTGGAGTCAGGCCACAAAAGGGAAACACTGTAGGAGAGTTTGGTCCGGTGCTGTGGATTGAATTCGGCGTAGCTTAGTGGTCAAAGCGCTTGGTACGTAGAACCAAGGACCCGGGTTCGATCCCCGGCGCCGGAGCGAATTTTTCTCCTCAAATATTACTTCAGAATACTAGTTAATTAAAGAAATGTTACTCCTGAATAGTTCATACTTTATCTGTAATATTCTTTTACCCTTAAAACTCAAGAATAATGGTATTTTACAAAGAACTTCAAATTAGTGTAATTATGAAAATATTGAGATTAGGACAAATGTTTACATGACTTTTTTGCTCAGAATGTCTTCGAAAATAAGCTCCGTAAGAGACGGTAAATCCTCGTGAATCACCCTGTATAGAGTGGGGAGTTAACCATTATATTTCTTCCCAGATATAGTTCCTAGAAATACGGCGGAGTCCAAGTAGAATTTGTGGTGGGAAAAGACGATACTTGGTTGTAGGTTTCCGCGATGTACTTCCATTTATCCTACCGGCATTCCACTGTTGTTTCATTATTATCATCAGTAATTTCGGCGGGTGTCTCCTAGATGGGGAAGCATGGGCGAAGTCAAAATAAAATTGATCATAATTATTGACATTTAAAGAACAAGCTTAACACAGCTTGTTTCCCTGTTTCGGCATCAGTTAATCTTATAACAAGTCTACCGATTTAGGGTAAAGGTTGGTAAATTGTGATACGAGTAATATTGTGCTAGTTATTTTTGAGAGTTTATTACAATTTTACTGAGCGAGAGGAAGATTGTTTTTTTTTTTGCGTCATCGTATTAAGGGAATACTCGTGGACAAATATCTGTACAAAACCGATCCTTCTCTCGCTCAGTAAAATTGTAATAAATTCTAAAAAAAAAAAAAAACTATCACAATATTACTCGTATCATAATATTACCAACCTTTACCCTAACTTCATCATGTTCTCATCTTGGGTAAGAAAATGGACCCAAAAGAGATGTAGAGGGTAGGAGGAGTTCTAAAGGCATAGAGAAGTCGACCTTCCTAGGGGAGATAACCCTAAAACAAAATCCTAGTCTTCCCGGTTGAAGGTTTTACGAGGGGCTGGTAAAAAAAAAAAAAAAAAAAAAAAAAAAAAAACTCGAAAGCACCAATCAGGGGAAGCCGGACGGAATGGAAAAAAAAATACATTAAATTATATTGAATAAAGCGAACAATAATTGGACTGCTACGGATAATCGGCGAAAGACACCTAGAGAAGAATAAAGAATTGTATGTAGTATTTGTGGATCTAGAAAAGGCTTCCGACAGAACGGATTGGAATAAACTGATGGGAATCCTAAAGAAAATTGGCGTGGATTGAAAAACGAGAAGACTGTTGAGTAATCTTTATATGAAACAACGAATGAAAGTCAGGATAGGAGTAGAAATGTCAGAAGAAATTGAAATTGGGAGAGGAGTATGTCAAGGATATCCTTTATCACCTATCCTGTAAAGAACTGTTTTCAGTGATAGTAGGAGGAAGAAGAATAAAGTGCATAAGATTTGCTGATGATATTGTGTTGCTAGCTGAAGAGGAAATGATACTAAAGGATATGTTACTGGAGCTAAATGACAGCTGTTAGCAGTGTGGGATGAAGATAAATGCAAATAAGACGAATAGCATATTCATAGGAAGAAAAATACAGAAGATAAACTTGCGAATTCTAAATGAGGCAGTAGAGCAAGTGGACAGCTTCAAATACTTGGGGTGTACTATAAGCATAACATGAGCTGCTGCCAGGAAGTCTAAAGGAGAATAGCAATGGCCAAGGAAGCTTTTAATATAAAAAGGAGCATTTCTTTCGGACTTTTGAGAAAAGAACTAAGGAAGAGACTAGTGAAGTGCTTTGTGTGGAGTGTAGCATTATATGGGGCAGAAACATGGACATTACGACGAAGTGAATAGAAGCGTTTGAAATGTTGATATGGAGAAGAATGGAAAGTGTGAAGTGGACAGATAGAATAAGAAATGAAGCTGTGTTAGAAAGAGTGGGTGAAGAAAGAATGATTCTGAAACTAATCAGGAAGAGGAAAATGAATTTCTTGGGTCAATGGCTGAGAAGAAACTTCCTATCGAAGGGTGCACAGGAAGGAATGGTGAACGGGAGAACAGTTCGGAGTAGAAGAAGATATCAGATGATAGGCGACATTAAAATATATGGATCATATGAGGAAACAAAGAGGAAGGCAGAAAATAGGAAAGACTAGAGAAAGCTGAGTTTGCAGTGAAAGACCTCCCCTTGGGTAGAACACTAAATGAAAATGAATGAAAGCGAACAGTAAGATGAAATGGAATGTGTCCGTGAAATGTAATTTATGAAGTCCAAAGAAACGGGAGACATGTGGAAAGGAACATCATCGTCCGATCTCGTCCACCACTAGACTCACTGCAGCCAGTGGCAGGGATTGAACAGAGTTCACGGAATAAGACATTTTCTTGCACTGAGTGATTAAAGGAGGCATCAGTGTATCTTGCAATATTCTTAGGCAAAGACAAATACATGCAGAATAAAGTCATACGTTTTAGAACTCTAAGTCGTGCAATATACATAAACCTTAAAAACATTTGTAAGGAAAACTCATTAAGTTCCATAAGACAATATGCGTTTTATCCGTAGTCTATAGCAGCGGAATCTGGATTCTAAAAGAAAATGACAAAGCGGAGATGAGATGAGATTGTTGAAAAAAGCTGGTGATGCTTTATATAATGAAAAGGAATGGCATTAGAAATAAAAGATCTAGTGGAGGTAATATCAGGTAAAAAGAAAACGGGATTGGCATCAACATTATCAGGATGGAAGATCAAAGAAAACCAAATTACCTTGAAACTACTGAAGAATATGGAACGACCTAGCAAAAGAAGAGACTAAATGCAGATGAAACATAGCCTACAATGAAAGTGATGAAATTTCAAATTCAGAGTTTTCGAGTTCGATTATCGATAAGGAAGTGGAGATATGAATTCCTTCCAGAGGAACAGAATTTATTTATTATTTTGTGATTGTTCTGTGCTATCTCAAGCAGTAACCCTTTGCATTCTGACTACATGACAAGAGAATCCCGATACTGTACTTGTGATCACAGTCTAGTACATACAGTCGCGAAGCTCAATATGTAGGGAATATGCATCCAATGACAGTTGAACTTTAGTTGCTAGCCACTAGGATCGCAACTATCGCACAGTCTATTGTTCCTAGTACTCTCAGTTGCTAACCTCTTGGAGCATTGTATCGCGAGAAATGCAAAAAAACATCTCAAGCTTCGTGACTGTATGTATTAGACTGTACTTGTGAACATCTAGCGTGGGTTAGTTCCAGAAACGTCCGTCAGCACATATATCAAATGAGTCGTATTTAATTATACTTTCCCTGCATCAGTCACACTTTGGTGCTTAATAATAAGTCGAGAGAAATTCTCTCTTTTTATACAACATTTTTCAATCGTTTTCACAGTTAAGGAAAAAGAGAAATACTAAAGAACTAATTAAGTTTCAGATAATTAACCTCTAATAATGGATAGCGTTCAGCACAATATGCTCTTCACATAAAAAATATCTTCTTTATTTTCCATAATACAACTAAATATAAAATAATTTTCGTAAAACAATAAAACGAAAAGAAAAAGTTTATTTTCAGCACGTACTTGATCTATCAGCCAGTATATTTTTGTTTAGCCAACTGTCCGAAGACAGGTTTGAATCTCATAAGTAACACCAATAAGGCATCACTCATGAGGCAACTAGGCCAGGAGATAATGGAGTAGGGTGGCCAATTCCTTTCCCCCAACAATGCATATATTGCCGATTAGCTACATATTCCACTAATCAGACTTCAGGTGCATACAAACAATTGTTCTTCCTCTGACGCATATCGCAGCCAGTATAATAAACTTATTAAAGAACTTTACTTATTATTCCAATAAAATGTTGATTAGTTCTATCATTACGGTATATCATATGAAACAAACTATTAATTAATATTTCTAACCCGTTTTTAATAAACAAATTTTATACATTAATTTATAGGATAAAATTGAGCATTACTATTGTCTACTTTCAGATATCCCCTTCAATAACTTTGTACTCGTTGAAAAAAGTCTTTGCAATTCATTTCAACAAACCTATCTTCAGTAAATCAGATGAGCACTTAGGTTTTACATTTTGAGAAAACATTCGTCCTACAAATTATTTAAAGACTGTATACTTTGACATTTTATTGTACATAATGTTATTTTCCATTTCAACCTATTCATTAGCAGCATACAGTTTTTCATTTAAATTGGTATTTTTTGAAAGGGAGTAAGCCAGAAAAAGTAAATTTGTGGAAAATTGAAAAAAAAAATTGTTAGATGAAAACTATTTGGAAATATATAATTCCAGACATGTGGGCTGATAGTCTAGGTTACAGTTTTTGGTTTTTAAAGTACTTATACGTATTATGCAGATACTTAAGGTTTTATTGAGATTTAAAATATGAAAAAAAACCGCCCTTTAAAAAAGTCAGTTTTATAACAGTTAAATTCAAATACGATGCAGATATTTTCGTGCTATTTTTTAATTAGGGCTAATTTACTGGAAATCATACACAATCAACCAACAGAATGTATAATAAATAATTGTAAATTTAAAAAATAGGAAAATATCATGAATGATTAAGAGAAATCAGTCTTTTCACCTGGGATGTAGTTACTGTTTTTCAGTCATCGTACGTTGCATTACTGTTTGCAGGCCTGCTGAAAAGTTCTTAATAAAATTCCGTATGTTCACTTGAGATTTAGGGTCTACCGTATCATTTTTTCAAAGTCTTGGACTTCTTTCTGTTTTATTGGCACTTTTCCTACTGGGTATACTGGGGCTGTTGGTGGAGGAACACATGCTCGCAGAAGTACCATGAAGAATACGTGGCTTACTAATTTATTGATACTACTAGATACTCTGTCATGTGTATACTCAAAGTGGAATAGAATACACATTGCAAAACTGATTATCTCATTTCTTTGTTTGTTTCTTCTTTCTTTAGAAACAGCAGTCTTTTGTAATGGACTGTTTTCAGCTGTTCGCACTCAGTCACCATTGCCAACTGAATAGTTTTAAAACGATGCATGTCACTGACTACTGACCAATTAAAACAAATTTTATTGTGATTTCAACTTGCCTCTGACAACCAAACTAACAATGTTATTGGAGCCCTTTCTAGCAAAAACGATGGGTTTATCAATGTACTTTCGGAACTACGATAAAAATGAAAATGTCAAAAATCATGACTTATGCCCTTTTAAAAAAATTCAATTAATTTAAATTATTGAACCGTCGTCAGTTTCAGAATAGGGGATAATACACGCCTCGTGACGAATTACATGGAACCCAGCATATTTCTCTTAAATACAGGGCTGTCCTTTAAAAAGCAGGATGTCTGGCAACTCTGCGCGTACAGCATTACATAACACCTGTCACGTTTCAAATGCATATGGGAAAATATGTGCAAATAGCTGAAATGTTTATTTCACATATGACATCTGGCTGTACTGTGTTACGCAACTCATACATAAATGTCATCTCATTCAATAGTGCCTGAAGACTCGAGAGTCATCGCCATCTCTGGAGATTCCTTACGGTTTTTTTGTTCTGTCGAACATTATCGGAGAAGATGTCAAAGTGTTTTCTGCAATGGTAATAATAATAATAATAATAATAATAATAATAATGGTAAAATTTTAAAGGGAGATTGGACTATCAACAGGAAACTATGCCCGTTAAAAGTTCCAGTTTCTGTCACGATTTGAGCACAGATCTCTAGAGTACAAAACCAACACACTACCCGTACAACTAGCGGAACACCTAAGCATGTGTACCGAGAGTGATTTTTTTTTCGTCTGAAATGACGAGAAGGCTGAGTACACTGATAACGTGAAGTTAACAAACATGCAGGCGTCTGCAAGAGTGGAACTATGTACATAATAGGGGTGGTAAAAAATCTCCATCCATTTTGATGATCAATATCAGGGGTGTACGCAAGAGGGGGTTACCGGGCTTGAAACACCCCATAAAAAGAAATACATAATATTTCAATATATTTGATTGTTTCCATGAATTTCCCTGTTATGTAAAGTGTCTTACATATCATATAAAATTAACTGTTGACTATAAAGGAGCATCTTCTGCGGACCTGTGGAAAAAAGAACTAAGGAAGAGGCTAGTGAAGTGCTTTGATTGGGGCAGAAACGTGGACATTACGACGAAGTGAAGAGAAGCGAATAGAAGCAGTTGAAATGTGGATTTGTAGAAGGAAGAATGGAACATGTGACGTGGACAGACAGAATAAAAATCAAGCTGTGTTGGAAAGAGTAGGTGAAGAAAGAATGATGCTAAAACTGATCAGGAAGAGGAAAAGGAATTTGTTGGGTCACTGGCTGAGAAGAAACTGCCTACTGAAGGGTATACTAGAAGTAATGGTGAACGGGAGAAGAGTTCGGGACAGAAGAAGACATTAGATGATAGACGACATTAAGATACATTAATCATATGAGGAGACAAAGAGGAAGGCAGAAAATAGGAAAGATTGGAGAAAGCTGGGTTTGCGGTGAAAGACCTGTCCTTTGACAGATTTTTTCTAAGATGATTAAAAAATATTATTTTTGATGCGCTGATTATACAATTTGGAAGCTCACGACAGAAAAATGATAGCGGTAGAAAAATATCTAAACAATATGTTTCTAAACATAGGCTAGATGCAGAGCTCGTCAGAATTATGTCACCCGATAATTTGTTTGAAACTCCATACTATACTATAATAGTCCTTCTTCAAGGGAACGGCCTGGTCCCACGAAGTACCATGAGCCCAGGAAAGAACCGACGGTACATAGAACGACCACCAGCAACTAATGACCACTTACTGCGGAGTCCGAACTTGGTGACGGCCAGCAATCGACTCTGCATCGCTAACAAGCCCGAAATGGGGGAAAGAAACGGAGATGATGATGATGAGGATGATGATGATGATGATGATGATGAAAGAGGGGTAGTGTAAATTATATGAAGTGGAGTGTGTTAATGGAATGATAGACGGAAATATGAATACCCCGAGAAAAACCTGCTGCAACATCTGCTTTGTCCATCTCAAATTCCACTATGATCTGGCCGGTGATCGAACCCGTGCCTCCTGGATGGAAGGGAGTGTGCTAGTACTCGAGCCACAGATGCCCTTGAAACTCCATAAGGTGTGGAGAGCGCAAGACAGAAATTCTATAATTAATTTTATTATGATAATCAACTGAATCAAATCTACGAAGTCGTTAAAGCAAACTACCTGCAGAGCAACTGTGGAATGCTGGGAATAATGTTGTGGAATGTGAAGCTGACACTCAAAACGTAGTGGGAAAACATGACAAGTGAGGGAAATAACAGTTATTAAATTGTCTCTGTTCTTTCATCAAAATGGACAGAGACTTTCAGACCATTCTGTACTTAAATCGCTTATGAATGCAGGCGTCTCTTCCACACCACAGAAACATCCTTGGCGTAGCGGAGACATTGCGCAAGTGTAAAACAATCTGTTTTTATGATGACCGTAAAAGCAACGTTTATAGAAGCTATTAAATTTGTCGCAATACGCGCAGTTCAAGTTATTCTAACCCTGCGACGCGGGAAAAAAATTATTAGCGCCACATGTTTTAATGATAATCAGGCAGCCTTGACTTATAAAAGGAGGCGATCTCGTGAATTTGAAGAGCGGCTCGGCTAAGTAGTATGCAAATCCAGTGTACACATGCTGGACAAACACTCGACCCGCATCGCCATTCACTTCCTAACGGTCCTATCCCAAGTGCTCTCCGTGCATCCGCGCA